>NC_134408.1:154430668-154730668 GCF_038048845.1 Mixophyes fleayi
GAATGATACATGAGACAGGTAGCAGGATTCCAGTCCTTGTTGTACCTGGACCTCCTCTGTCCTGTGCCTGTAATAAGGGGTCTGTAGCTGTTTTGTCTTGTTAACGTTTCTGCCTATAAGTTTGTTAAACAGGCTGGTGCCTCAGCAGCTATTGATCACTTAGCGCTAACCCGCTGATGGTGGCTGTTACTGGCTACAGGCTGCACATTCATTGTAATATACAGTCACTGGGATTGCATCGTGATACAGATTATTCTAATATATATCACATATGCTTTGTATCGGCTGCGTACACAAATTGTGAATTTTCTATACATTTAGGGCTTCATAGATAGCCTAGGGACTATAATACAGGCTACACACACTATAATATCGCACCATACATGGTCCAAAAATGACCCTAATGTCCAATAATCATCGAATGGGATATGTTGGTAGGTGCAGATGGAAGATGACTGCAGATGAGCTGTAGTGGCCTCTAGTGGCCAGTCTGTGCAGTCATCTTCCCGTCATCTTAACACACTCCATGTATTATTATTATTATCTTTTATTTATATGGCACTACAAAGGGTTCGCAGCCACCGAACATAGAGCATAGGACAAAACAGAAAGGGCATACAGGGCAGTACAAAAAACAAAAGCAAAGTGCAATTAAACCAACTCAGCTGAGAACAGGTGCACAGGGCAAAGAGGTAGAAGTGAAATTTAGAACACTTAAAAGCTAGGAAAGGGAGGAGGAGATGTGGGGAGCAAAGTAAAGAAAGCTGAACCTGTGTCCAGCACTGTGGATGGTCACTTGTGGGGATGCAAAAATCAGGGAGAAGAGGGGAACCAAGGACAGGGACCGATATGGTGGTGGAAAAGTGAGACTGAGAACCGAAGGCAGAGGTAGCAGGAGGAGGAGGACACAAGGCTAAGAGGGCCCTGCTCTCAGGAGCTTACAATCTAAAGGGAAGGGGCAGACGGACAGGAGACACAAAGTGGGGAGTCAGGGTAAGGGGACTAGAAGTCTGATGGGAGGGATGAAAAAGAGCCGGTAGTAAGAGGAGTGGAGGAAGAATGAGGGTGAGATAAACTACAACGAGTGAAGAAGGATCATGAAGAGAGGAAGAGAAGAGCAAGGCAACAGTTAGACAGAAGAAGGGTAAGACTTCCTGAACAGGTCAGTTTAAAGGGATCTCTTAAAGTTTTGAAGATAGAACGAGGGAGATCATTTTAGATAAGGGCATCAGCACAGGAGAAATCTTGTATGCGGGAGTGAGACGTAGTAACCAGATGGGAGGTGAGACAGCGGTCATTGGCAGATCATAGAGGACAGGATGGAGTATGTATGGAGATGAGGTTGGAGACATATGTAGCAGTGGAGTTAGAGAGGGCTTTGTAAGTGAGAGAGAGCTGTTTAAAGAATATTCTATAGTAGAGGGGAAGCCAGTGGAGCGCTTGACAGAGAGGGGAGGCAGATGTAGACTGTTGAGAGAAGATGATTTGTCTGGTATTGATGGAGGGAAGACTATGAGTTCAAATTTGTCCATATTAAGTTTAAGGAATAATGTAAGATCCAAGAGGAGATGGCAGAGAGGCAGCAGGACACCTTATTGAGGAGGGAAGAGGAGAAGTCAGGAGACGAGAGGTAGACTTATGTGTCATCAGCATAGAAGTGGAATTGGAGTCCGAAGGAAGTGGTGAAGAGATGTACCAATAAAAGATCAGAGGGCCGGGGACGGAGCCCTGAAGGACTCCTCTGTTAAGTGGAGAAGATGGGGGTGGGGTAATAAGGTTGAAACAGAGGAAGAGGGGTTAGAGAGAGAAGAGCTGAGCCAGGACAGGTCATTGTCAGAAAGGCCAATGGTGTAACGAGTATGCAGCAGGAGAGGGTGATCAATTATGTGGTAAGCTGCATCCCATCATCCTCCAATCATACTAACAGACCTCTGTATCTGTCCCGCATCTTCCAATCATACTAACAGACCCCTGTATCTGTCCCGTCATTTTCCAATCATACTAACAGACCCCTGTATCTGTCCTGCATCTTCCAATCATACTAACAGATCCCTTTATCTGTCCCGCATCTTCCAATCATACTAACAGACCCCTGTATCTGTCCCGTCATCTTCAAATCATACTAACAGACCCCTGTATCTGTCCCGTCATTTTCCAATCATACTAACAGACCCCTGTATCTGTCCTGCATCTTCCAATCATACTAACAGACCCCTGTATCTGTCCCGTCATCTTCAAATCATACTAACAGACCCCTGTATCTGTCCCGTCATTTTCCAATCATACTAACAGACCCCTGTATCTGTCCTGCATCTTCCAATCATACTAACAGACCCCTGTATCTGTCCCGTCATCTTCCAATCATACTAACAGACCCCTGTATCTGTCCTGCATCTTCCAATCACACTAACAGACCCCTGTATCTGTCCCATCATCTTCCAATCATACTAACAGACCTCTGATCTGTCCCGTCATCTTCCAATCATACTAACAGACCCCTGTATCTGTCCTGCATCTTCCAATCATACTAACAGACCTCTGATCTGTCCCGTCATCTTCCAATCACACTAACAGACCCCTGTATCTGTCCTGTCATCTTTCAATCATACTAACAGACCCCTGTATATGTCCCGTCAGTTTTAACCCTAATATATAAATATCAATAAAGATATAAATATATATAAAATACGTTAAAAAAAAGATAGGGTGTAGCGAAAGGGATATTGCTATTTTTATATTTAATAGGATAGATATGTACAAGGTATAATCTGCAGGTACAGAATTATTGGAACTGTAGTCGCAGTCTCCTAGATTATTATAGCCTCCAGCAAGGTGGAGCAATCACCACCTCATACTTACCAACATTGTCCTCCTAGGAATTGGGACAGTGGGGTCACAATGCATTGGGACATGGTCATCCCTCTTCTTTGAGAACAACCTTTAACTACTGCATGAGCAATTGGCACTTTCATTTGGACAAAAATCCCATCAGTTAGAACAAAGGTGACGACTGTCATGATGGTGGGACCATCAACTAAATTCAGGACTGCCCCACCTAAATCAGAAGAGTTGGGAAGTATCCGCCGCACCAGGTGCTGGTGGGGGACAATGTCCCATTACTGGTGGGTTGAGTTTACCCCAAGTTCTTAAAAGTTATTTTACTGTTCATTGGTATGGATTTTATATGTTACAATGTTGCTAAATGTGTAGTTCACTGTATATTAATATCATACATGTGGAATGTTATTGTATCCATTGTGTTCAAATAAGTGTTGCAATAATAATAATTGTTAATGTTGATTAAATCTAGCCAGGTGGGTCCATTGTTCAATCACTGTGACTAGTTATGTTCTCAATGATCCCAAGTGTGAGCAGAAGATAGGCCCATTCCACTCCAGACATCATGGCACCATGTAGATCAGTAAAGAAAAGATAGATCCAGCTGAGGTATACAGCTAAGGTGCAGACTTTCAGAGAGTTCGCTACTTTGGAGGATAACTGAGCAACATTGGTGTAGCTGTCTGTATGGTGTCCAAAGCGTGAGACAAGGAGCTGTTCAATGCTGTTCTCAGAGATCTAAAGACTCTCTCACACTCTACCTCTGCCTGCTATTGTGTACGATGTCGACATTACCTAAGGATTGGTGACTCACTTGGCTATTATTCAGTGTGTTTGTACATAGTGTTATTGCTGCTCTGCATTATATTGTTGTTTTTTGCAATAAAAGGTACTATTGTATCTTCCCTGTCTACCTTACCTGTGCGATTTGTGAACCAAGGTATTGGGGTTTATAGTGTGAGCTATGGTTCTAGTACCCCATACTGTCGCACCCTAGTCTGCATCCTAAACCTTGCACTCCCCTACGCACCTGAAAACCTGCCAATCTCATTCACATTTCCCCACTTCCCTCTCTGCTGCTCTCTTGCACCCTTTGGAATGCCAGATCTATCTGTAATAAACTGCCCTCTGTTCACGATCTCTCTGAGTCTCTTAACCTCCTTGCCATAAAAACAAACCTGGCTCTCCTCCTCTGATGCAGCTTCCCCTGCTGCTCTCTCCTATGGGGGCTTTTCCTTCACCCACATCGTCAGGCTTTGGGATCGTCCTGGGGATGGTGTGGGCATCCTCCTTTCCCCTATCAGCACCTTTCCTGTCATCCCTCTTGAGCCTGCCCTTAGGTTCTCCTGCATTGAGGTCCACTCCATCCGTCTATTCTCTAGTTCTCATCTCCGTGTTGCAGTCATTTACCGCCCCGTTGGACACATTTCTTTGATAATTTTGCGGTCTTACTCCGCTCTTCCTCTCTTCTGACCTCCCCTCCATCATCCTGAGTGATTTCAATATCCCTATTAATAACCTCTCTGACCCAGGTTCCATCAATCTTCTTGCGCCTTCTTCCTCTTTTGGCCTATCACAATGAACCTTCTCTCCCAACCACCGCCTTGGCCACTCTCTTGACTTTGTCTTCTCCCACCGTTGCTCCATCTCCGACTTTGTCCTATCTCCATTTCCCCTTTCTGACCATCATCTCCTTTCCTTCTTCCTTCCCTTGTCTCCCTTACCACTCCCCTCTTCTAAGCAGAACACTCTCACTCGCCATAACCTCAACACTCTTGACCCTGCGGTCTTTTCCTCCTCCTTTGAAACTCTACTCTCCCCCTAGCCAATCTCACCTGTCCCAAGCTGGCTACCTCTCTCTATATCCTCACCCAATCTTCTGCCCTTGACTCTACCTGCCCCACCACTGTCGTTTCCCTCCGCTGTTCCAAACTCCAACACTGGCACTCTAAATTCAAACCTTTCCGCAAACTTTGTTCACACACTGCGGGGCGCCACTGGAGGAAATCTCGTTTCCTGGCGGACTTTCTCCACTTCAAGTTCATCCTCTCCTCCTACTGCTATGCCATTTTCCTAGCCAAACAATCCTACTTTAACTCTCTCATTATTTCCCAGTCTTCCAACCCCTGCCACCTCTTCGCTACTTTCAATGCTCACTCTCCCCTCCCCCATCTCCTCTCTGCTTCTGACTTTGCCCTGTTCTTCTCCACCAAAATCACAGCCATCCGAACTGAAATCTCTTCCTTCAACATTTCTTACATCCCCCCAGCCTCACCCCTCCCCGCTGCCCTCCAACCATCTTCCTATGTGCTCCTTCAGCCCTACCTACAGTGAGGAAGCCCGTTCCTTACTTTTGTATTCTCCCCCCTCCACTTGCCCCCTCTCACCTCCTCAGATCCCTCCTCCTCTCGTCCACTACCTACTCCCGCCTGGCCCACCTCTTCAATTTATCGCTCTCGTCTGGTAACTTCCCTTCATCCTTCAAAAATGCTCTAGTTTCACCCATTCTCAAGAAACGAATCTTGATCTCACCTCTCTGTCTAATTACAGCTCCATCTCTCTCCTCCCCTTCGCCTCTAAATTACTTGAACGGCTATTCTATAACCATCCCACTAACTACCTCTCCAATAACTCCCTCCTTGATCTTCTCCAATCCGGTTTCTGCCCCCTTCACTCTACCGAAACTGCCCTAGCTAAAGTCACTAACGACCTCCTATCTGCCAAATCTAAAGGCCACTACTCCCTTCTCATCCTCCTGGACCTATCTGGTTCACCTCCTATCTCTCTAACCGCTCCTTCTCTATCTCTACCTCTGGCTCCGCCTCCACCTCTTTGCCACTTCCCACAGGGCTCAGTTCTTGGCCCTCTGCTCTTCTCTTTGTACCCCTCTTCATTGGGTGATCTTATCAGCTCCTTCAGCCTCCAGTACCACCTCTATGCTGATGACACCCAGATCTACCTTTCTTCTCCTGTTCTTTCCCTTTCCAAACTCAATAAGGTGTCCTGCTGCGTCTCTGCCATTTCTTCCTGGATGGCCCAACATTTCCTCTAACTTAATATGGCCAAAACTGAACTTATTATCTTCCCCGGCTCTAGAGACTCCTTTCCTCCCTCTCTCTCCATCACTATTGGTTCTACCATTATCACCCCAAGTTCGATGCCTGGGGGTCACCCTTGACTCCTCTCTCTCCTTCACCCCTCACATTCAATCCCTCACCCAATCCTGTCGTTTCCATCTCTCGAAATATAAATATAGCACGGATCAGACCCTTTCTCTCCTCCGAGGCCACCAAAACTCTCATCCATTCTCTGATCATCTCCCGCCTTTATTATTGCAATCTCCTCCTCCTTGGCCTCCCCCTTACCTGCCTCGCTCCTCTTTAATCCATTCTTAATGCTGCACCCTGCCGGACTTCTTCTGCCTCACCTCTCTGTCCAGCTCTACACTGGCTCGCCCTCCGCTTCAGAGTCCACTTCAAACTCCTCACCCTCACTTATAAAGCCCTCTCTAACTCCCCTGTTTCATATCTCTCCCACCTCATCTCCACTGATACTCCTTCTCGCCCACAAAGACCGCCGCCTCACCTCCCGTCTGGTTACCATCTCTCATTCCTGCGTTCAAGACTTCTCCCGTGCTGCCCCCTTCTCTGGAATGATCTCCCTGTTCTATCTGTCACCTAGCCTGTCAAACTTTAAATGCTCTCTCAAAACCCATCTGTTCAGACTAGCCTACCCTTCCTACACCTAACTTTGCCCTCTTACAACCCTCTTCTATATCTTTGTATATATCCTCTATACCTCACCCCCTCCTTCTTACTTTGTGCTTCCTTCTCTATTTCATCACTTGACTCCTGACCCTATCCTTATACTCTTCTCTAGTGAATTATCTTCTCTATCTCTGCTTTGATCCTGTAAGTTGTGCCCCCCTATACTTGGCACTGGCATAACCCCCTTTTTCACTCCCCTCCTCAATTCTTCCCTTCCCTTCTATCTATACACTGGAAGTCACCTCTTCCTCTTTGCCCTGTGCTCATTTCTCTGTCTAGCTGGTAATTATTTATACTTTTTGCACTTTGTTTGCACTACACTGTGTTTCTGTACTACTCTGTATGCCATGTATCATTATCCTGTACTGTTTTCCTTTAATCTTTGTACGGCGCTGCAGACCCTTTGTGACGCCTCACAAATAAAAGATAATAATAATATTAACTCCTATTGGAAATAAAGTATATGACTAGTAAACCATAATTTCCATCCTGTTACATCTTATTATCTGTAAATTCACAGGTTATACAACGAGTTATGAGGCACCTCAATGCTCCTATTCCGATCCCTGCTGGGAAGTTAAGGGAAAGGGCGCCCCAGTAAGTGGCACTTTCCTACAAGCTTATCGGGCATATTGTGTACCACTGGCCCTGATTATACCATCAATAACAGCGCACAGTGATGACACAAGGCCAGATGGATCCATGCATCATGTTGTTTACACCAATGTCTGACCAATGTCTGACCCTACCATCTGCATGTCGCAGCAGAAATCGAGATTCATCAACGTTTTTCCAATCACTGTCCAGTTTTGGTGAGCCTGTGCCCACTGTAGCCTCAGGTTCCTGTTCTTAACTGACAGAAGGTGTGGTCTTCTGCTGCTGTAGCCCATCCACTTCAAGGTTCCCCATGCTATGTGTTCAGAGATGCTCTTCTGCGTATCATTGATGTAACATGGCTATTTGTGTTACTGTTGCCTTCCTATCAGCTTGAACCAGTCTGGCCATTATCCTTCATTAACAAGGTATTTTCACCCACAGAACTGACACTCACTGGTTGTGCTTTGTTTGCGCACCATTCTCTGTAGACTCTATAGTTCAGCGGTTACTGAGATTCTCAAACCTGTGACCAATTTTTGTACACTCACTTAGATCATATTTCTTCCCCATTCTGGTGTTTGGTCTGAACAACAACTGAACCTCTTGTCCATATCTGCATACTTTTTTGCATTGAGTTGCTCTTCTGCGTATCATTGATGTAACACATGGCTATTTATATATACAAATTCCATTCTCCTTTCGTACTTGACTCTAAATAGAAATTATTGTAAGAAAATAAATGAGGACATTCTGTTTTCGGTCGGAATTGAACTCATGAACTCACAGTAATAATGCTGCGACCGGAGCTCTAGAGGGGTGAAGGCTCTGACGCTAATTCTATTCAAAGCTTCTATTGTTCCAAAATATAATTACACAGTCAAGAACTATTTCTAAAATCTGGTTCTAAAAAACTATGAAAAAAAAAATATTGGCGGCTAAGCCTGTCCTGGACAAGTGCGTAATCCTGTGTTATAAAGAACTAAATGGTGTTAAGAATTCAATTGTTATTTAACATTTTGCAGGAGTTATACAAATATTGGTTTTCATATTAAAATACAGAGTCCACTGATTTGCAGGTGACATCAGCGGTCACAACAGGAAGTGCTGTAAGTGGCGCTGGGTGCATGGGCAAGGAAGCCAGGGCGCGCGATATCAGGTGACATATGTCCTCGATATGATGGCTCCCTTGGACTGATCTGTAATTGTTTTATATTTGAGAGATGATTATTAGGAGGTCGGATACAGAGCTGATATAAAGGGCAGCCGTCGCTGCTTTTATGTTACATGCAGGAACGGGCATCAGGAAATGTTCCACCACTTATCTTACTCAGAGGCCCTTACATCACCATGGGGCTTTAGCTTGATTAGAGACAAGAATTTAAACAAGGATCACTGATCCCTGTGAGGAGCCCTGGGCTGGGGCCACTGCAGCGGCGTCTGTTGAGCATTCCTCTTGTGCTACCCTCAGTGTTTATGTAAATGGACCATAACATTGAAATAGAAAGGAGGAGACTTCAAAAACTGTTCCAAAAAATATTCCATCATTCTGCATTTGGCAGAGAAACGCCCCACGGTTCACTGGTAGAATGAGGGCTAAAGTGCCCAGTCCTACACTCACCGCACAGCAGAATGACATGCCCATTATTGCCCCAGATCTATTATATAAGTTCTACTAGGGGCAAATTCACACATAGAGTCAGGGGTAATTCCAGATAAAGGTGTGTGGGGGGGGGAGCAGATTTCAAATGTGGAGAGGGGAACGTCCTAGCTCAGCTGTAAATTACAGTGTAAAGATAAAGCCATACTTACCTACTTTCTGTATTCTGATTCCGGGAGATGGGCGTGACTGGAGGGCGGGGCAGGGCAAGACAAATCGCGTCATTTTAGCCCCGCCCCCCGCAAAAATGCTGTTTTGCCGAGGGGGGCGGGGCCAAAATGCCGCGATTGTGGCTGAATCGTGTCATTTAGAGGTGGCTGCAGCGGGATGCGGGAGATTTGCCAGCTCTCCGGGAGCCCGGGAGATTGACCCGAATTTCGGGAGTCTCCCGGACATTCCGGGAGAGTTGGCAAGTATGGATAAAGCAGATAGTAGTGTTCCTGCATTGTAGCATGTCCCTGCCCCTCACCCTATATGCAGCACACAGTGCACACATCCCTACATAGGGATCAATGAGCTCTTGCTGAATTCCCACCTGAGCTGCCTCCTGTTCAGTGACATATGATAGAGAGGTAACTGGACTCATCATGAATACATGAAATAATTAGGATAATAACACATTTCTTCATTTCTAGTGGTATAGATTTATAATATTAGTACACTGCCCCGTTAATGTGTTTCGTGGTTGAAGTTCTGCATTCTCCCTTCTGGGTTCTCAGCTTCTCTGTTATGTCATTTCCTGCACAGAAGCACAGATTGAAGTGTGCAGAACACACCTGGAAGCTCCTTATTGTTTCCTGCCCTTGAGTCGCTCAGATATAAGAGCATCTGTCCTGGAGCTCTCATCATACCATCTGATACCCTCACATTCACTCTAAAAACACGTAGTCTAAGCACTACAGATATGACACATTCAACCTGTTTATATAACAATAAAAAGAACTGCAGAATGTCAAATACAGAGGATTCGTCATGAGTAAAGCTTCACAAATCATGTTAGTACATCAATCACATAAGAACACAATTACCTTTCAATTCCTCTCTCCCCTATGTAATTTCACTGCATGCAGCACTGTGGCAGCAGAATCTCGCTGCATGCAGCACCGTGGCAGCGGTTGTATTGTGAAAGTTAATGGAATAAGCAGCATGTTGCACTGTGACAGAAGAATCTCGCTGAATGCAGCACTGTGACAGCAGAATCTCACTGCATGCAGCACGCTGGCAGTGGAATCTCGCTGCATGCAGCACTGTGACAGCAGAATCTTGCTGCATGCCGCACTGTGACAGTGGCTGTACTGTGAAAGTTAATGGCATAAGCAGTATGATGCACTGTAACAGTAGACTGTCGCTGAATGCAGCACTGCGACAGAAGAATCTCGCTGAATGCAGCACTGTGACAGCGGACTCTAGCTGAATGCAGCACTGTGGCAGCAGAATCTCACTGCATGCAGCACACTGGCAGTGGAATCTCGCTGCATTCAGAACTGTGACAGCAGAATCTCGCTGCATTCAGCACTGGGATAGCAGAATCTTGCTGCATGCAGAACTGTGACAGCGGCTGTACTGTGAAAGTTAATGGAATAAGCAGCATGATGCACTGTGACAGAAGAATCTCGCTGAATGCAGCACTGTGGCAACGGAATCTTGCTGCATGCAGCACTGTCACAGCGGAGTTTTGTTGAATGCTGCACTGTGACAGTGGGATCTCACTGAATGCAGAAAAAAGAAAAAAGTATATGATAATAAAATATTACAATTTATTACAAATATTGATTAAAATCTAATGACAACGCTCAGCATGGTAGCATATTTTGATAGATGAAATTATAATATAAATTTTCAAACAGTATTTTGACCTTCAAAAGCAACAGTTGCTTGTTATATGTATTGGACGTAGGTGACTCCAATTTCCCCAATGAAAAGGGTATTAAGTTCCAACAATACGCCACAAAGCAGTCCTACTGAGATTGCAGATTGTACTGGTACTTGCACCATTATTAATGGCTCATATGCAAAAAAGACATAATTACTGGACCGTAAGATGTTTGTAACGATATCTTCTCCAAAATGCTGCTGAGAGCTGGAACTGAAGAGATCACATTATATCCAAACAAACCGCGCTCCCATGGACAACGTTGAACAATTGGATAATGTTGTCTATCTGCTCATGCTGGTGTTTACTGACGTGTTCCTCTGCCTACAAATGGGCGGTTTCAACAGAGGTAATATACAATACATACAGGAACCTCTATTTATCCTAAATCACAATTAATTAACCAATCATATCCTAACAACTCTCATTTCATCAGGACATCCTCGTGGCTTCACTGGCTCATCAAATGAGCAGGTATCCTTAATTTGAATTGCAATCTTATCTTATATAAATGTATGTGTATATATAAATATAAATGTATATATATATGTATGGTTTTGATTCAAAATATTGCCTTTTTGTCATAGCAGCTGTCCATCAAGCCTATTTAAGGCACATTTGGGTGTGGCTCACAAGCCAGCCTCTGCTAGATGTAAACCCCTATACCTGGGAGGTGAGTGCATCTGATTTTAACTGCATTTTAATAGTGTTTAAAGCATATAGGTCAGTGTAGGACCTGCATAAAATGAGGTACCCTTGATGTTGGGATGCAGGCTTAAGTCTTTTGATCAAAATATGAACGAATACCTCATGTTTCCATTTTGCTAGACACACACACACATATATATATATATATATTTATCAATATATTACATTCCTGAGAACTCATTCATATTATCGCGATCATGTGTCAAAATAATTCCAATGCACAGTAACTAATCTATAGGGAGAAAGAGCGGAATCAGTATTTTCCTCCTTTTCTAAGACAGGGCAGTCATCACTCACATGTGCAGAAAGAGTCCAGTCCAGAAACCCACAGATGTCAAAAAGGAAAAAGAGACCTGGGGGTAAATGTATCATACTCCGCTTTGTACAAGTCGCCGGAAATTGGTGAGTTGACAGCTAAAATTTAAAGCGGCGCTGCCTTGTAAAAGCAAGTTTCCCTTTACAAGGCAGCGCCGCTTTAAATTTTAGCTGTCAACTCGCCGATTTCCGGCGACTTGTACAAAGCGGAGTATGATACATTTACCCCCCCTGGAATTAGAGGATGTGGGGAAGAGCAAACAAATCGCTTTCAAAATATACGGCTTCGGTAGGGACTAAGGGGGTGTTTAACCTCTCTTCCAGGTCTCTCATTACTTATGAGATGAGACTCCTCTAAAGGGTTTAAAATTTGTTCCCACAGCTAAAACTAATCTCTTCAATTTATTTGATCATTTGAATAAATATGTGAGGACATTAAGCAGAAAAAAACCCTAAAAAGGAGGGATCCTGATGGCTCACTTCTAGTTTCAGATAACAATGATAAACAAGCATTGGAAGATTTAGATTTATTATGGTTAAAGTCATTTATACCAGAAGTTTAACAATGACAGAAATATTTAATAATCAAAACCCGATTACATCGAGAATATTGAAAAATAGGTCAAATTTTTATCCTTTTCAGCATAAAGGTCCCTTTGTGGAAAGTTTTTACAGAAGTACAATGGAGGACTTTAGAATTCTATGTAAAGAAGTAAATAACAAAACTTTGAGAAACAATTTAACGAATCATGAAAGGAAAGCACTAACGAAACTTTTGTCAGATGAAACAATAATGATCAAGTCTGCAGACAAAGGCCTGGTAGTTCAGGATGTATCTGACTATCAGACAGAGGCTTATAGACAATTAAACAATAAAAGTTTTTATAAAAAATTGGAGGTGGATCCTACGCTCTCTTTCCAGGAGGAACTGAGGTTTTCTTTGGATGAAACCCTCGCTGACGGTGTAATTACAAAAGACACCTTCATTTTTTGAACACATTATACCCGGTTATATCCACTTAACATCAGTTGCCTACAATTCAGAAGTCACTTATTGCAGCTCCCGGGAGACCACTTATTTCGGATGTGGGTTCCCTCACTAGTAATTTATCTTTACTTATTGACACACATTTACAAAGTTTTGTTGGTTTGTTAAAGTCACATATTATCAATTTTAATCATTTGATTAACCCTGTGGATTGGAAAGAAACTTATTGCTTCCTAAATTGCGATGTTCAGACATTGTATTTCAATATTCCTCACCGTCGAAGATTGGAGGAGGTAGATCACTTTATTTGGCAAGATGGAAAATTGGAAATAAGATTAATTGACTTTATATTGAAATCAATCAGGTTTATTTTAGAGCACAGTTATTTTGTTTTTGCGTCACAAAATTATTTACAAACACGGGGGACTGCCATGGGAACCAGGTTCACCCAGAGTTATGTAAACCTTTATATGGGCCTCTTTTGAGGAGATTTACGTGTTAGATTCAGCATTCAGGGTGAGCTTGGTTCTCTATGGCAGATACATAGATGATTTATTTTTTGTTTGGGATGGTGATGGTGATTCTATGACATCATTTATTTCTCACTTGAACAATAATGAGTTTGGGATAAAATTCACTAGTCATCACAATAAGGTATCTATCAATTCTCTTGATGTTGCACTGTCAGAAAAAGCTGGTAAAATAGCAAGTGAAACATTCACTAAGGACGTAGACACATTCAGCTACTTGCATTATAGGAGCAATCAATCAAGAAAATTGAGAAATTCGAAGGATTTGCTCCAAGATTATTATTAATATTTTTATTAGTGATTTTAATAGACAAGCCACCATTCGTTTGTGAAACAAGGGAATCCTAAAACATTGTTCGATAAAGCATTAGGTCAGGTCCAATCGATGGACTGGAATGACATTCTTACTTATAAGAAAAAGCCTGAAAGAGATATGGAAAGGGAATCTTTAGCTTTTGTTACTCAGTATAATACATATGAAGGGAAGATTAAGGACATTATTAAGGAAAATACAGCTACATTAGAACTTGATGATCTCTTGGTTCCCTGTCTTAATAGAGGAAAGAATGTCGTTTTTAGAAGGGCCAGAAACACTAGCCCCTAGATTTTTTGAGAACCAGAAGGCTAAAGGGGACAAAGGATGGAATGAAATGAGTGTATATAAAAATCCTAACTATTGGCTCAACATCAGGCCTAATGTTTTCTATAAATGTGGAAAGGTACGCTGTATTACTTGGAACTATGTATATCACAAAAGTTGTGACTTCATTTGTTTCTGGGGAGAAATTTCCAATTAAGAATATTTTAGATTGTCGCTCAAACTGTGTGGTATATCTCACACAGTGTAGCTGTGCCATTTAATATGTAGAACGTACTAGAAGGTTATTACGCGAACGCTTTCTTGAACACTGCAGAAATTTAATAAAAGAAGATAAGACCCGCCCACAGCCTATCCCATCATGTTAGTATGTGTCAAAGGGGTGTCTGAAGGACTAGAAAATTAAAGCTACTGAGCAGATATGTTTAATGATTAGAGATGGAGATCAGTTTAACCTCCTATGTAAGCACGAAGCGTTTTGGATCTTCAGGCTAAAGACCACAAGGTCTAAATGAGACAATTGAGTTGAATAATATCCAATATTGGATTTGTACAAATAAAAGATGAGTATTGGTATCTTAAGATAAATGGTATTTTTTAAGTACATATACTTTTGGGCATAGTTATATGTCTATAATAGTCCTTTTATAGTTTTACATATATGTATATGTTTTCTATATAGGATGGGCAGCACGGTGGCTCAATGGTTAGCACTTCTGCCTCACAGCACTGAGGTCATGAGTTCGATTCCCGACCATGGCCTTATCTGTGTGGTGTTTGTATGTTCTCCCCATGTTTGCGTGGGTTTCCTCCGGGTGCTCCGGTTTCCTCCCGCACTCCAAAATCATACTGGTAGGTTAATTAGCTGCTATCAAATTGACCTTAGTCTCTCTCTCTCTATTTCTGTCTGTGTGTGTGTATGTTAGGGAATTTAGACTGTAAGCTCCAATGGGGCAGGGACTGACGTAAATGAGTTCTCTGTACAGCGCTGCGGAATTAGTGGCGCTATATAAATAACTTGTGATGATGATAGTAAGAATTCTCACCCCCCCCCCCCCCCCGTCTTTATTTTATTTTTTTAATTTGCATTAATAACTAATACGTCTGATTCACTATTCTTGGAGTCTGCCACACATCGATATAATTTGTAATGTTAGAGTATAGTTTCAAATTCTTTTATTTGTTGGAATGAAATCCAAAATGTTATATGTTTATATATAATTGTTTGAATAATGTTTTGTTTGGCAGTCTAGTGTATATTGAACAGATAGATGAAAAACGTGTTCAAATATACTTTATGTGGATGTTTATTAGTCATTTATAATACATTAAGACATATGTGACTGTCAGGTTGG
The DNA here is from genome assembly GCF_038048845.1 of Mixophyes fleayi. Taxonomy (NCBI): domain Eukaryota; kingdom Metazoa; phylum Chordata; class Amphibia; order Anura; family Limnodynastidae; genus Mixophyes; species Mixophyes fleayi. Next base: position 154,445,895 of record NC_134408.1, read on the forward strand.
TTTGTTTGAATGTTTCTGATTGGTAGTTTTGACTCATGTGACTAGTGGCTGTCAGCGTGTATTGGCTGTTTGGCCCAATCATTGGTGTCACTAATGGCCTCAATAACTAATGTTAGTTGAGAGATCATACATGATTTTAGTGTGTAAGATAATAAATCGGTAAATGTATATTACAATTTTTTGGCAAACTGTATATCGGACCAGCTACTATTTCACATTATGCAATCACGGGATTATTTTGACACATGATTGCAATAATATGAATGGGTTCTCAGGAATTTTTTAACTAATTCTAAATAGTATATTGATAAATATATATATAGATCTCAAATTATATAAGATTGCGATTCAAGGTAAGGATACAAGCTGATTTGATGAGCTGTTATGTTAGCCAATGAAGCCACGAGGATGTCCAGATGCAATGAGTTTTGCTAGGATATGATTGGCTAAGTGATTGTGATTTAGGATATATAAAGGTGCCTGTATGTTTTGTATATTAAAACTGCCCATTTATAGGCAGAGAAACGTGTCAGTAGATGCCAACATGAGCAGATAGACAAAATTATCCAATTGTTCAACGTTGTCCATGGAAGCGCGGTTTGTTTGGATATAATGTGATCTCTTCAGTTCCAGCTCTCAGCAGCATTTTGGAGAAGATATCGTTACAAACATCTTAAGGTCCAGCAATTATGGCTTTTTTGCATATGAGCCATTAATAACTGTGCACAATCTGCACTCTAAATAGGACTGCTCTGTGGCGTATTGTTGGAACTTTATACCCTTTTCATTGGGGAAATTGGAGTCACCTACGTCCAATATATATAACAAGCCACCATTGCTTTTGAAGGTCAAAATACTGTTTGAAAATTTATATTGTAATTCCATCTATCAAAATATTCTGCCATGCTGAGCGCTGTCATTAGATTTTAAACAATATTTTTAACAAATTGTAATATTTTATTATCAGCGCTCTTCAAAACCTTTTTTACTTTTTTCTTCTTGATACAATTAATAACAGGCCGAGTGCTTGTTAATTAGCAGAGCTGCAGATAATAAAAGCCCCTATTATTAGTTCACTAGAGCGGGTTGTTATTCTTATTTGTTGACTGAATGCAGCGCTGTGACAGACGGTATAATACAGGAACCGGTATTATTATTATTCATTTTTATTTATAGGGCTCCACTAGGCATCCGTAGCGCCGTACAGGGACAAACAAAATTACAATACAAAGGTGAGACAGCACAATACAGTAAACAAAATGCACAGTAACTCAGTGAGCTCAAAGCACAGCTAGAGGGGCGGGGGAGGGGAGAGTCCCGTATACGGCGGAGCCCAAGAGGGAGGGCACGGATGACAGGGAGACCCCCAGAGTGGAGAGGAGGGAGCGGGAGGGAACAGGGAGAAGAAGGTCCTAGAGGAGGAGGGCAAGGTAGCTGGAGAGCAGAGTTAAAAGTGGTGAAGACAGGAGGAGAGATGACTGAATCCATCACAAATGTTACCACTAACGAGACTCACGCAGGTGAACTGTGATTTTCCATCCATGCTACAGCCAGAAATCTATAAAAGATAAGAGGTTTTGTCCTCCTGGCTGCTGGAGAAACAAATACATACAGGACCAACATTACCCATTGTGTCTTTGTGTCAGTGTTTAATATACATTACAATCTAAATTATAGCCACTGAAATAATAAGAAATATATATATATATATATATAAAGAAAGAAGTAAACTTGCACCAGATGACTAATTAAATCATTACTAAATATTCTGAAACATTTGTTATTTTCACATTAAACAAAACCTGATTTACACAATACCAACTATTTGTAGCGCAGTAAAGGGAGAATAATATTCTCTTGAATCCACATTGTCTTTACAAAGTACACAATTAGTTTAAGGGAATTTGATTGTGTGTAATGTGTATAATGTAGGTATATTATATGCAATAAGAATGAGCAGACTTTCCCCACACTCAATACCATAGAAAAATAATGTTATTTGTTCCAGGTCACAAATGTTCAGCTTTCAATATCTTTGAAACTCTTGTTTCTTGGATCGCACGATACAATTCTCTGTAAATTATGGTGATGTGTGTGTGGAGTTGTGGCAGAGATCCATACGGGTGATTGGTCAATTATTAAAGTGCCAACTCTCTATCGGAAGCTTAAAACAAATATGGTGATATATGCTGGAAATAATTATTTGTTAAGAGAATATTCCTACAGTAAGTTATGGTAACGGTATAATACAACACTGTAATTATAAGTTTTTACTTTATATGTTTCACTATAATGAATCCTAGAAGAAATATGTAATATGTAATAGTGATATGTTGTAAATGATCACATCACGCAGTTGGACGCAGCGGTAAATCTCTGTCAGTACTGAGAACCAGATAGGTTTAATATAAAACTGTCCATGATGCTGAAAGGGGTTTAGCTTTATATCTGTAACTTCCTGAAGCCATTTTGCATCCTTACAGGGTTAAAATAATTTCCCCTCTACGGTGTCTTTGTGCCGAACCAGTTGGAAATCTGCTAATAGCATTGGCTGTGTTTGCCAGAAGGGCTTTTATAAAGTGACATCTAATTATAAAATAGTGTTAAATAGAAAGTGCTCGAAAATTGTGTCAAAGCTTTGAGTCACAAATTCTAATTTAATGTGTTTAATGGAGGAAATGGTGTTGTGTGTTTGATTTAATATAGATTTCCTGCATTGCTTTTTACATATATCTGTGTTTCCATTCTGTTTGAGAGCTCTGAATTTTACAGCTGACTTTGGTGTTAGTAGATGAAGAGGGACAGGGTATCGCTACTGTTCTTTACATGCAAAACATTAGAAAACCTATTTACTGGACTTTGCAAATATAATACAGACTTTTTAGCATATACTTGGCTGGGAGCTTTCTGCAGCTATTAGAGAGGAAGGAGAGAGAGCGCGGTTAGGAAAGTGGCCCGTTAAAGATATGTGAAATTCCACCAGCTAAATAATTTCCTGAACATTTAATTCTATTTAAACTACAGCATAAATCACATATTATATATATATATATATATATATATATATATATATATATTGTGAGAAAGTGCAGCATTCACAGGAATCGGACACAGATATGCTGAGCCATTTAGCGGTTTCTTAGCAGTTGTCAGGATGGTAAAACAGCTCCAATGCTGGTACAGCATCATATCCAGTAACAGTGCACGAAAATCCCCACCACCTACATCTGGCTAAACATTACTTCCCTGTCTGCAAGCCGGCCACTTACTGGCATTGGTGGTGCCACCCACACATACAGACAGTGGGCCTGATTCATTTAGGAACTTAAATTAAGAAGTTTCTTATTTAAGTCTCCTGGACAAGACCATGTTACAATGCAAGGAGTGAAAATTCGTTTTCTGTTTTGCACATAAGTTAAATACTGACTGTTTTTTCATGCTGATACATGTGTTATTTCTGTGTGTGTGCTGTCCTTTAGGAACTCCTCAGCCAAAGTTCAATATGGAGGCACAATGGGTCTCGTTGCTTCAGCCGACTGCAGAAAATGATCCCGCCAGCCCCGTGGGGGTTCCAGCTTCACAATGTCCATGCTGGTAATGTAAAAAGAAATTAAGAAATGGACAATCAGAAGCTGCCAAAAGCGCTGCCAGTGTCATCATCCACACATATCTTTACTCCCAGTACCCACAAATACGTCTCCTAAGAAGCCTATCAGGGGATCATTAGGCGGCATCACCAGAGGGTGTGCTATACTACAAGCCGAAGATTTAGTTCTATCTAAATATGGAGACATATTGGTCCACATGAGCATTTGAGGATGGAGAGAGATACAAAGAGCGTCAGAGAGAGTGACAGACAAATGGGAATGTGGGACAGTAAATATCATATATCTGCATCTTCATGGATTCCACCTATCGTGCTCTGACCACAGATCTGATACATGAGATGAGGACCATTCAGATTTCATGTTCTGTTCAGAAGTGAATTGATCAAGAAATCTCCCTTTGATATACGGTATTAAGAAGCTATTTACAGTCAGGTTGTATAATGTGTATGTTCTGTCACAGCTGAATCCCCCACTAATGTACTGTATTCCCTGATGAGACGGCCAATTTAATATCCGTGCCAGACTCCGCATTGACATCGAAGCCGAGAATCTAATAACAATTACATTTCCTTTTCACATTGTCTTTTGCTATTGTCATTCAAACCACAGATGCTCTACTTTCTAAACCACTGAATTTACTCCAATGTTAGCATGATATGGCCAATGCCAATATTCAGGGGACTGAGCGCACATCTGCCTCATATTAAATATGTCTTTTTATTTCATTTATTATCAGCCCTGAGAACTGTTACCATCAACGACAGAAAAATTCAGCTCATTCTCCTTAATAAACACAACCTTTATTTTCCAGAATCATAGACAATCCTTCTTATACAGCCCATTTTATTAGGGCAGTTTGTTGTTTAATCAGCTATCAAGGCAAATTCAATTAATTCACAATGCAAAAGTTATTGATGCAGAAATCTAATATGAAATCACTCTAGTAGGTAACAATTGTTGAATGCAAAACCCAGAGTTATTTAATTAAACTTGTATAGAGGATTAGTGAGAGCACACTGGGGCACAAGCTGTTTCCAGTCTGTCTAGAGGTTATGTTACATATAATATACAATATGCTGTATAATGTATGACCCTCGCACTGTCTGAATTACCCATTTACTTCCACAGATCAAATACAAATTGCCACTGTCAATAAGGCCACAAAATACAAACAGTACACAAAGTAGTAAGTTATTCCCCATTGGCCCATCCTTCTGGGTATGCAGCCAATCAGGTATTTTATGTACTTGTCTATGGCAATTCCAATAAGGACCATTTACAATCAACAAAATGTGCGGCACTCAATTTGCGCCTATTTGTCATTCCAAGGTCTTATGAAGCACCTCAATAAAAACAACCAAATGTGCAGAGTGAAAGCAAAAATACATTACATTAAAGTCCTATCACTTTAGGGTGATCCCAAATTACTGCCCAGTTTATCATCATTTAATTCTGCTTAAAACAATCATGAGAGTGAGGGGACCTCAAGACTGTATTTGTTACATGCGGCTCTTGCCTGTGTTCATAGGTTCTATAGTACAAAGGTCGCAGACTGCCTAGAACTCTGCTTTTCGCAGAAGTGCAACTGGACCACCTGTGATCCAGCCACTTCCTCTCATTGGCTGGGTACAAACATCTCTATCCACCCAGACATCATGACAATGAATGTGCTTCCCTGGGTGTTCGCCACTGATAGGACAAAACAGCACCTGCATTGTAGGATTGGGCTTTTGCATGGTAGGGAGTCACCTTTAATGTGCCCCATAGTTGTAGGAGAATAGCTCATGGTGGATCTCTGCTCTACATATCTAAATCTATGTATGTCCCTAACCTTCAGATGACAATAGCTTCAACCTTTCTTTTCACAGGTAGTTAGGATTAGGATTCAGTAATATGTAACTGGCAAAAACACAAGAAGGTAATTATGTCATTATGCCACTGACAAATCCGACCCACTTTGTTCCTACAAAAAAAATCCGAAATGTGACAAAAACGACTAGAAAATAAAAAGACTTACCTGAAAACCAAAGGTCCACATCTCCGACGGAAGCGCCATGCTGACAGGCAGTGATTCCGAACACATAGGAGTCCGGCACTTCACTTTCAGTGCAACTTAGATGAAGGTTCATTTAAAGCGACAATGTGGGGACCCCGCAGGCTAAGTGTTTAAACAGTAAATCTGCGGGGTCCCCACATCGGATTTTTCACCACCGATAATAGGTACCCAACCCCCACCCCCTACCTTGTACCTTCCTCCATTGGTGAGATGCCTGTAATACTCTGTATGAATGGCAGAACCAACATACTGCTGACATGTCCTATTAAAGAATGGCATTAGTGGCCGGAAGAAGCAGGAATTATTGTGATGGCCTCATATTCATGCATTTGTAGAGTCTCAAAACTTGGAAAAACAGTTTCACTCATCAGTAACAGCACATGCTCGGATATGGTTTTTGAAAAGCTGAAGTGTGGTAAGATTCCAGTGTGCCGCGGCCCAAGCATCTAATAAATAGCGCAAGTGATGTAATTCCACCTGTAGGTTCTGTAAGATCATGTCACAGAAATTATCAGAGTTTTAGCACCAAAGATGTAACTATCATAGGTGCTGTGGGAGCAGCTACTATGGGGCTCACTGTGACCAAATGAGTTTGATAACACTGTAACAATCCTGTCCCTTGTTTCTCACAAAATGTGCATTATAACAACATGTACTTCTTATGGCTCCCAGAGAACAAATGCAGTGTCTAATTACATGTGGATACGTGGACATTGGAGCCATGTCTAGATAAGAGACTTCTTCATTCCATGTTACCCATCGTAAAAATATGTTGGTTGTCAATTCAGTGATGCTGTTATACATTGTTCTCAGATTGAAGCCAGGTAGTTTATGGGTAAGGATCAAGTGGGATCCAGTTGCAGGACACAGGTGAGGGGGCTGGAGCTACATTCATTCTCCCCCTATTTTGTCTTCAGGAAGCATCAAACAGCTGGGTACCCCGTGACATCACAAAGTAGTGTAAGGTGTCCATTTCAGTAGGTGCTGAGTGCTATCCTAAATCTGAAGGTGGGGAAGGCCAATTAGTATCCATTGTCCTCCACAGTACTAGTCCAAACATTTGTTTGGAACCCAGCAGGGAAGCCACTGTGGAATTACAGCTCATCTTCTCTCCCTCTCCAGCCCACTAGTCCAGCACCCATCAATGTTCAAGAAGAAGAGAGCGAGGGATTTGCCCGTGGAGGGGAAAACACTGTTGAAATCTGAAGCTGGATATAAGGAGCCACTACAGGGGGGAAGTTATGTGTGATGTTCATTCTGTGGATTGATTCTTGGAAGGTGCAATGTGGCTGGTATTATTCTCTACAAGTGGACTCTATATGCAGCTTACAGAGATCTATGGGTTTTTGCATTCTGCAAGTTAGAACAACCAGGTGAATGTAACTCCTTTAGCTACTGGGATAAGGTAAACCTGCCTGCTATTTATTTACTGTGTGTATATAATATTCTAGGGATTGTTTTTATTACAATAAATGTATTGTTGTACAGTCATGGCCAAAAGTTTTGAGAATGACACAAATATTATTTTTCACAAAGTCTGTTGCCTCAGTTTTTGTGATGGCAATTTGCATATACTCCAGAATATCATGAAGAGTGATCAGATGAATTGCAATAATTTCAAAGTCCCTCTTTGCCATGACAATTAACTTTTTCCCAAAAACAATATTTCCACTGCATTTCAGCCCTGCCACAAAAGGACCAGCTGACAACAGATCAGTGATTCTCTCGTTAACACAGGTGAGAGTGTTGATAAGGACAAGGCTGAAGATCCCTCTGTCATACTGATTGAGTTAGAATAACAGACTGGAAGCTTTAAAAGGAGGGTGGTGTTAACTATGGTTAGCTGCAAGGAAACACATGCAGTCATCAATGCTGTGGGCAAAAAGGGCTTCACAGGCAAGGATATTGCTGCTAGTAAGATTGCACCTAAATCAACCATTTATCTTATCATCAAGAACTTCAAGGAGAGAGGTTCAATAGTTGTGATGAAGGCTTCAGAACATCTAGCAAGCGCCAGGACACTCTCCTAAAGTTCATTCAGCTGCGGGATCGGGGCACCACCAGTGCAGAGCTTGCTCAGGAATGGCAGCACAGTGAGGCAAAGACTTTTGGAGGATGGCCTTGTGTCAAGAAGGCCAGCAAAGAAGCCACTTCTCTCAAGGAAAAACATCAGGGACAGACTGATATTCTGCAAAAGGTACAGGGATTGGACTGCTGAGGACTGTGGAAAAGTCATTTTCTCTGATGTATCCCCTTTCAGATTGTTTGAGGCATCTGGAAAACCGCTTGTCCAGAGAAGGAAAGGTGAGCGCTACCATCAGTCCTGTGTCATGCCAACAGTAAAGCACCCTGAGACCATTCATGTGTGGGGCTGCTTCTCAGCCAAGGGAGTGGGCTCACTCACAATTTTGCCTAGGAACACAACCATGAATAAAGAATGGTACCAAAACATCCTCCAAGAGCAACTTCTCCCAGTCATCCAAGAACAGTTTGGAGATTAACAAGGCATTTTCCAGCATGATGGAGCACCTTGTCATAAGGCTGTGGTTCCCAAAGTGTCACAGGGGTGCCGCAGCCGGGGGAAGAGAAAAAAACCAAAAACCCACAAACTTACCAATCCAGCGGCGAGGAGGAAGAAAAAAAAACCAGCAAAAAACATCTTACCAATCCGGCGCCCGGGACCCAGCATCCTCCTCCCTCCTCGCTTCTTACTGAATGTTAGGCATGATGTCATCATGCCCGACATTCAGTGACAAGCGGCAGGAGAGAGGAGGATGCTGGGTCCCGGGCGCCTCCGGATTGGTAAGTTTTTTTTGCTGTTTTTTTTTCTTCTTCCTGGCCCCCGGGATGCAGAGGGGGCACAGAGTCAGCGGAGATGGAGGGGGCACAGTCAGCGTAGATGGAGGGGGCACAGTCAGCAGAGATGTGGAGGGGGCACAGAGTCAGCGGAGATGCGGAGGGGGCACAGTCAGCGGAGATGCAGAGGGGGCACAGAGTGAGGGGAGATGCAGAGGGAGCACAGACTGAGGGGAGATGCAGAGGGGACACAGAGTGAGGGGAGATGCAGAGGGGACACAGAGTGAGGGGAGATGGAGGGGGCACAGTCAGCGGAGATGGAGGGGGCACAGTCAGCGGAGATGGAGGGGGCACAGTCAGCAGAGATGGAGGGGGCACAGTCAGCAGAGATGTGGAGGGGGCACAGAGTCAGCGGAGATGCGGAGGGGGCACAGTCAGCGGAGATGCAGAGGGGGCACAGAGTGAGGGGAGATGCAGAGGGGGCACAGAGTGAGGGGAGATGCAGAGGGGGCACAGAGTGAGGGGAGATGCAGAGGGAGCACAGAGTGAGGGGAGATGCAGAGGGAGCACAGACTGAGGGGAGATGCAGAGGGGACACAGAGTGAGGGGAGATGCAGAGGGGACACAGAGTGAGGGGAGATGGAGGGGGCACAGTCAGCGGAGATGGAGGGGGCACAGTCAGCGGAGATGGAGGGGGCACAGTCAGCGGAGATGGAGGGGGCACAGTCAGCGGAGATGGAGGGGGCACAGTCAGCATAGATGGAGGGGGCACAGTCAGCCGAGATGCTGAGGGGGCACAGTCAGCGGAGATGCGGAGGGGGCACAGTCAGTGGAGATGCAGAGGGGGCACAGAGTGAGGGGAGATGCAGAGGGGGCACAGATTGAGGGGAGATGCAGAGGGGGCACAGAGTGAGGGGAGATGCAGAGGGGACACAGAGTGAGGGGAGATGGAGGGGGCACAGTCAGCGGAGATGGAGAGGGCACAGTCAGCGGAGATGGAGGGGGCACAGTCAGCGGAGATGCAGAGGGGGCACAGGGTAAGGGGAGATGCAGAGGGGGCACAGATTGAGAGGAGATGCAGAGGGGACACAGAGTGAGGGGAAATTGAGGGTGCACAGTCAGTGGAGATGGAGGGGGCACAGTCAGCGGAGACGGAGGGGGCACAGTCAGCGGAGATGCAGAGGGGGCACAGAGTCAGCAGAGATGCAGAGGGGGCACAATGTGAGCGCAGATGCAGAGGGGGCACAATGTGAGCAGAGATGCAGAGGGGGCACAATGTGAGCAGAGATGCAGAGGGGGCACAGTGTGAGTTAGCTGTAAATTATTCTTTGACAGAAATATAATTGAAAAAATATATAAAAATATTATTTTCCCTTGGATTTATGTGTATTGTTTTTGCATACAACTAAATAAGTATTTCTGTCCTGAACTAAATACGTATTACGTTTTTTTGCCCCAACTGCTTATATAACGGGACTGCTTGGTTATTATTTTGGAGGGGTGCCTTGAAAAATTTATGGAGACTCTAAGGGTGCCGCGAACTGCAAAAGTTTGGGAACCACTGCCATAAGGCAAAAGTGGCTTGGTGATCAAAACATCTACATTTTGGGTCCATGGCCAGGAAACTCCCCAGACATTAATCCCATTGAGAACTTGTGATCAATCTTTAAGAGGCTGGTGGACAAACAAAAACCCACAAATTCTGACAAACTCCAAGCATTGATTGGGCAAGAATGGGCGGCCATCAGTCAGTATGTGGCCCAGAAGTTGATTGACACCATGCCAGGGCGAATTGCAGAGGTCTTCAAAAAGAAGGGTCAACACTGCAAATATTGACTCTTTGCATAAACTTAATGTAATTGTCAATAAAAGCCTTTGACACTTATGAAATGCTTGTAATTTTACTTCAGTATAACATAGCAACATCTGACAAAAAGGCCTAAGAACACTGAAGCAGCAAACTATGAAAACCAATACTTGTGTCATTCTGAAAACTTTTGGCCATGACTAATTGCATTTGCCTGAGTGACTATACAAACCTAAGAAGGTATTGGGTAGGCTTCCCTGGCATAGTAATGCACCTCTGGATGGCCAGCCAGTGTGGAGTGGGTAGAATTTGGCCAGATAAACCTGGTATCCTCACATTTGGTGGCAGACAGTGGGGTCACTCAGTCCCAGGTCCTCTCTGGGTAGAGCTGCAGGGAAACTATATCATGAAACATTCCATGGCTCTCCAAAGTAGTTAGCGCTAGAAACCAGATACCACAATTTCCTAAACTCCTAAAGGCTTTAAGGATCACGAAAACCGTTTAGGCGAGGGAAGATGCCACCTAAGTGCCAATTTGATAAGGGGAGGCACACCCCACCAGTGAAGAACTGAAGATGGAACTGTGTATCAAGGAGAGGAAACCACAGTGAGGTGATACCTGGAAGTAAATTGGGTGTGTGTTCTGGGAAGAAGAGAGCAGATCACAGCCCAGTTTTGAAAAAGGTCCCAAAGTAAGGGATGAAGCAGTCCAGTGCAGCCAGGGGATGGGATTCTTGAGATGAAGGACTGTGGCAGTGTCTTCAGGATTGGGATATGGATTAGGGCCATAACTAGGGCTGTGAGGGCTAGGGGGCAGCATTTGTCTTTCTCTCCGACGCTAGAATTCTAAGTTATGGCTCTGATGTGGATGTATTGCACCACCCCACCACAATGCAGCACATTTTGGATTATTGGGATGAGGAGTGCCTAAAGATTATTGTGTGGAAAGGAGCCAGCCTAGAGGAGAAATTGGAGAATATGTTGGATGGGTTTCTAATGTTGAAAGAGGAAGCAATTGTGTGGAATTTTCGGTATGAACCAGAATGTGATGAGTTTACAAATTAAGTTATTTTGTACTATGCAAAATCTGGCCAAAGGAAAATCCAGGTTCAACAATAATCAGCAGTAGCTGTATAAACTGTTATTGACAACCAAGATAGAGGAAAGTAAAGACAAAAATGTACTGCTACAGCACAGGGACATGCCTGATAATTCCCCTGCAAATGTACTAATAGAATCTGGCCCATGAGCAGATTCTACAGATTCTACAGATCCACTAGAAACAATGAGTATGTAGGAGCTGATAGTGGAACGCCAGATTCGGGGTGTTCCGTACCTATACTGCACGCACATGGATCACACCGGGGTGTTCCGTACCTATACTGCACGCACATGGATCACACCGGGGTGTTCCGTACCTATACTGCACGCACATGGATCACACCGGGGTGTTCCGTACCTATACTGCATGCATATGGATCACACCGGGGTGTTCCGTACCTGTACTGCATGCACATGGATCGCACCGGGGTGTACTGTACCTATACTGCATGCACATGGATCGCACCGGGGTGTTCTGTACCTATACTGCACGCACATGGATCGCACTGGGGTGTTCCGTACCTATACTGCATGCACATGGATCGCACTGGGGTGTACCGTACCTGCACTGCATGCACATGGATCGCACCGGGGTGTACTGTACCTATACTGCATGCACATGGATCGCACCGGGGTGTTCTGTACCTATACTGCACGCACATGGATTGCACCGGGGTGTACTGTACCTGTACTGCACGCACATGGATCGCACTGGGGTGTACCGTACCTGTACTGCACGCACATGGATCGCACCGGGGTGTACTGTACCTATACTGCATGCACATGGATCGCACTTGGGTGTACCGTACCTGTACTGCATGCACATGGATCGCACTGGGGTGTACCGTACCTGTACTGCACGCACATGGATCGCACCGGGGTGTACTGTACCTATACTGCACGCACATGGATCGCACTGGGGTGTACCGTACCTGTACTGCACGCACATGGATCGCACCGGGGTGTACTGTACCTATACTGCATGCACATGGATCGCACCGGGGTGTACCGTACCTGTACTGCATGCACATGGATCGCACTGGGGTGTACCGTACCTGTACTGCACGCACATGGATCGCACCGGGGTGTACCGTACCTGTACTGCACGCACATGGATCGCACCGGGGTGTACTGTACCTATACTGCACGCACATGGATCGCACTTGGGTGTACCGTACCTGTACTGCACGCACATGGATCGCACCGGGGTGTACTGTACCTATACTGCACGCACATGGATCGCACATGGATCACCTCCAACGTCTTCATGGATCAGGAGAATCCCATCAAAGCCTTTAGTGTCTATAGGAATTGGATGCTCACTTTAGGTCCACACATACCACTCTGAGAACAAATGCAATGTCTGCAACAGAATTTTCAACAAGCAGAGGATGTGGTATGGGGACAAGGGCTTATTGACACTGAAATGTGGCAGGATCAGTGCTATCAAATGAATACTGAAAAATGCCAATTACAATCTCTTTTGTCACATCCTAAAAAAAGGAGCTGCTCATTCTGGTAATCAGGAAGATGCCAACCAAAGAACAGAAACATTGAGTGGCACGAGGATTTGTGCCACCCGTTTTCTTTTGCTGAATTGGAGGACAGTGACTTTAACCTGCGTGATCAAGGTTACTCCCGAGACAGCACCCTTGGGACAAGTATTTATCGGGAACTGGTTTCATCCCCCTGTTTAATGAAGAGTAGCATACCCTACAACTGTTAGTCTGCTCCTGCTGACCACCTTAACCAACTAGGAGAGGTCCATCCCAGTGGATTATACACAGATGCCCACGCTACTATCTTGGGGGAGGCTGTAGAAGAACTGTTTGGTGAGAATGTTGTACCTCTGACTACTCAGAAAGGATTAGAAGAAATCCTCCTATTTGTTGACTTGGATGGAATAAAGCTATCATGTAAGTACTAGTATCATGTAGTAGCATCTTCTGCAAGTCAGGACAACCAGGTGACTGTAACTCCTAAAGCTAGTGGGGTATGGGACAGTTAATGTGGTAAACCTGCCTGCCATTTATTTACTATGTGTATATAATATTCTAGTGATTGTTTTATTAAAATAAATGTATTGTTGTACTTTCTAATTGCATTTGCCTGAGTAATTATGAGAACCCTAGAAGGTACCAGGTAGGCTTCACTGGCATAGTGAGGCGCCTCTGGGTTGTCAGCCAGCGTGAAGTGGGTAGTAGTGCCATATCACCGTACATCTCCCTCCTGGTCGAATGCAGCAATCTGTCCTGTGACATGCATGAATTCTGTCTGCAGTACTGGAGGCTACAATCTTGGGTGAGATGTTTGCTAAACATCCTGCTGAGTCTGAACACCTGATCTCATCCACCAATTGGCTTCCTCTGCAGACTATAAGAGTCTCCTCCTACACCCAGCAAATTGCCTGTGCAACACTTTCCTAGTTTCTGGTTCCAGATGCCCAAAGTTGCTGTTGGTTGCTGCTTCAATCCTGTCTATCTCAACCATCATGCTTCATGTGAATTCAGCTTCACCCTGTTTGCTGTTCTATGGATTTCTACCATTAACTCTCTGGGTGAGTTCACCTTCATCGTGTATGCTGTTACAGTATATGGACTGTTACCATTAACCCTCTGAGTGAGTTCAGGTTCATCGTGTGGCTGTTATGAACTGCAAACCATTAACCCTTCGTGTGAATTCAGCTTCATTCTGCCTGCTGAAATAAATAATTTGGTTATTTATTCCTCATGTGGATTTGCCTTCATTCTATCAGCTTGTGTACAGATTCCAGCTGTTATCTTCTGTGTGGATCCTCCTCTCATCAATCTATTCCTGTCTCTCTTACTGGCTATCTGGGGTAGTAGGTTGTTCTGAAGCATCCACCTTCTGGAGCCATTTCTGTGTCTCAGGTACTGAGTTGTCCAGTTCCAGGCTTTATCTGTTCAGGAGGTTGCCACCCCTGTATAGGTTGCCATCTCTGCCAGTTCTGAGTCTTTCCAGTCCCAGTTATGGTACTATATTTGCCCGAGTATCTGAGTTCTTGGAGGTACTGAGTTTCTGGTCATGGTTTCAGGTCCCCCCTGTTCCTTCGTCCAGGTACCAGTCTATCAGCTCCAGATTCCAGGCTTTTATTTCAGTTTGGAGTCCAGTCCAGCATTCCTCCTCCTAACATCCAGTATACAAGATTAGAGCAAGCTCTATGAGCAAGACATTCACCCGGCCTCCCAGTCAGGGCCATCTTAACAACATTATGGGCCCCCAGGTGAAGCAGTGCACCGGGGCCCCTACATATATATATATATATATATATATATATATATAGATAGATGTATAGAGATAGAGATAGATAGATGTACTTGCTCAGTGACCCTTGAAGGTTTTTTTTGCGGGTTTATTCTTTTGCAGGATTATTTATTCTAATTAAGAGCCCTGCCTATGGGGCCCCCTTGCCCGTGGGGCCCCCGGGCACCTGCCCATCGTGCCCAATGGAAAAGATGGCCCTGCTCCCAGTTTCCACTACACTCCAGCCACAGCTAGTCCCAGGGGTCTCGAGACGGATCCCAGAAACCCTATTGCCATGATATTATAGACTCACTTGTCTTTGTATTTTCTTTAAAAATAATTTCTGTTCACTGTATCATTGCTGAAGGAAATGTGAAGAAGTTTTCAGAGCAATAAACATAGAGCAAAAAGTCATCTTATTAAAATGTGAGCAGTATTTCCTCTGATCGGAATACTGTTCAATCCCTCAGCCTCCAGCTGTCAGATCTGGGATCAGCCTCCCTGATCCTCAGGCAGATGTTCTTTATTTGCACATGTTATAAAACACAGGTCTTTAGCTGATTATAGGATCAAGAACAACCCAATATGCACAGCACAGGGTTTGTGCAATCCTATATTACATGTGATACTGTCTCACTGAGATACTCTAATATCTTTTCCATCAATGCTCGTTCTTATATCTACCAGCACATATTGCATTCCTGTACTGCTTTATCCTCCTGGATACAAATGAAAATTACTGTACACAGTCACCACAATCATCCATAAGAAATAACCTGTACTATATTCATCTGAATTTAAGAACTAGGCTGTGACAGGATGGACCGCCTATGCCCCCCTGTCTGTTGCTGCTGGGAACTGGTTGGGCTTACTGTGCGACTGTTCCCTTTGTTTATCTCAAATGCTCCTCTAACTGCAGTAGGGGGGGGGGGCTTAAGCTGCTGCCACCACTGTTCTCCTTAATGGCATCCAGAACCGTGTTCCTTCTGGGTAACTGTCGCTGCTAGTATACCCTGTTGCTGGTGCACCTGGGCTGGTACCCATGACCTCTTGCCTTCAGATCAGGGTTGCTGTGGATGGATCCCCCCTGGCCTATCACACTGGCCAGAGCTGTTGGGAAGTGGGCAGAGCGGTAGTACTGGAGAGCTGGGTCCAAACCTCAGAATAGCTGGAAACGAATTTGATTTTGGGTCTAATCTGTAGGTCACAGGAATCCAGCATGGAAGAAGTTGTCAAACAGGTCTTTGAAGCAAGTGATGTTTATTTAGCTTCAGTGTCCTAACAAGTTCACACTGGTTAAAGATACCAGTAATCAGGTCAGATAGAACAATAATGATACATTTCGGTGTACAAGGACTCTTTTTTTATAAGGGTCAGGCATAGGGGAGTCTCCTGAGAGACATGGGGGTCAGGCATAGGGGAGTCTTCTGAGAGACATGGGGGTCAGGCATAGGGGATTCTTCTGAGAGACATGGGGGTCAGGCATAGGGGAGTCTCCTGAGAGACATGGGGGTCAGGCATAGGGGAGTCTTCTGAGAGACATGGGGGTCAGGCATAGGGGAGTCTTCTGAGAGACATGGGGGTCAGGTATAGGGGAGTCTTCTGAGAGACATGGGGGTCAGGTATAGGGGAGTCTTCTGAGAGACATGGGGGTCAGGCATAGGGGAGTCTTCTGAGAGACATGGGGGTCAGGTATAGGGGAGTCTCCTGAGAGACATGGGGGTCAGGTATAGGGGAGTCTCCTGAGAGACATGGTGGTCAGGCATAGGGGAGTCTTCTGAGAGACATGGGGGTCAGGCATAGGGGAGTCTCCTGAGAGACATGGGGGTCAGGTATAGGGGAGTCTCTTGAGAGACATGGGGGTCAGGCATATTGAGACAAAATACTACATTAAACTATAGTAAATACATCACTTATAAAAATATAAAAAAATGTTTTTTTTTAAGTGCATAAATAAGGACATTGCTGTCAATGAGAGTCAGCACATGAGGACACTTGCCGTATGATGTGACATTACAGTCTGATCTGAATTTGATAATGGAAGTACTTGTTTTAGTGCTGTACATGTACATTATGTTCACCAGGACTGCGGAGAAGAAATAGCATTTTGCTTTCAGCATCAAGGTCATCCTTTGCTATGTAAAGTAATAGACTCCAGTAGAGAAGAGAATGATGTTTATTAATGCAGCAATTTAAAGACAGAGTTAGATGCAGAAATGAAGATACAAGGTTTCCGGCTGTCATAACAAGACACCACATTGCTCTCAGGAGATGAACGCTACCTATCTCTTCTCCCAACAGGACCCCAACATCACAGGAATTGGCCAAGTAACAGCTGAGCTTTAGGCACCAGCAGCAGAAGCAGGTAGGAAAGAGCAACGCAGTCTGACAACTCTCCCGACTCTGATTGGACAGTCCAGATTTTGGGTAACTGTCTCGTACAGTCAGGATTTTGTATGAAATTATGTCCCACCTTACACTGGTCTTCAATACCATCCATGCCAGTAGCTGTTCCCTCTCTATAGGAGAGGTCAGTATGCTGCTCTGTACTACACACGCTGCTGCCGCATGATGTGGGCGGTCTGTGCATAGTGCAGTGACATTAATGGGAGTCACCAGCAGATGGTTCCTTCCCGCAAGGAGAAGTCTGCAGGTGCAGCTGGAGTGAAGACTATAACCTGCTTCCACAGGCAGGGCCGGATTAAGGGAATGGAGGCCCCTGGGCTAAGGGGCCCTCCATTCCCCGCGAGGCCCCCAATGTGAGCCATCCGCCGCCCCCCGCCCCCCGCGAGGACCCCCCCAAGCACTTACCTGTCAGTGCAGTCCTCCGTCCCGGCGCGCTGTAAGCTCCTTACTGAGGAGATCTCGCGAGAGTTCATGAACTCTCGCGAGATCTCCTCAGTAAGCAGACTACAGCGCGCCGGGACGGAGGACTGCACTGACAGTACTCAGCAGCATCGATCGGGCCGGGGGCGCCCCCGCCCCCGACCGATCAATAATGCTGCTGAGGAGTTTGAAGGGCCCCCTGGATGCCCGAGGCCCCTGGGCTATAGCCCAGTTAGACCTCGGGTTAATCCGGCCCTGTCCACAGGACAAAGCAGTTACCTGTGGGGGCAGGAGCTTGGGGCACAGGTAACAAGTGGAATATGGTGGGGAGCAGATCTGACAAGGGGAGAGTCGGGAAGGCAATTGTCATATAAGTTCCTCCATTCTGCGCTTGTCACATATGAGGGGGGTACACACTGCCAATAAAGCCATAAAACACTCCTAGGGTTGTCCCTCCATACAACATAGAAGGGCGCCAGTGTCCTCTCTATTCCAGGCACTAAAGTATCTAGTTACGACTCTGTCTTATTGTCTAGAAATGATTTCATCTATAGTTATCTAATAAATGTCTCATCTTTAAATTTAATTCACTATTTTCACTTGTACAAGACCTGTGCTCCTGCGGCTGTAGGTGACTCTCTGATCCCCTATCCCACCTGTGTGGGAGTGAGAGGGGAGGAGATACTAGCAGTGGTCAGGTCAGAGACTGCCGGTGGGAGAGGATTCTTCAGGGAGAGACCAATGTAGCCGATTTATTTACTTTGTATTCAATATAATGTTTTCTACACTTATGTGTTGTATTTAATGAACCAACAAAAGTCCCAGACAAGAAAATCATATTTTTTCTGTACCAGTTCTGCTCGGCACACGGGCTAAAATCCGGGTTACACTCAAATGTATCACTCATTCCTAAATCAATCATGTTCTGCTACTGTCATTTCCCAATTGCAGGGCCTGGGCTGAAGTAGTTAATTGACATTATTTATATCTGATTTCAGCCCAGGTTATGACGAACCAGAAGAAATAACATATTAGGAACTATGTACTATTGACTTACACAGCTGTTCAGTTGGTTTCCTAGGTTATACTATTATAATAATAACTACATATTAGTGAAAATCTCTTCAATTATTGTATTACAATTAGTAGAATAATGTTAAATGATTTTTTAATAAAAATCCGTCAGAATGCAGGAGATACATTGATTCCATAGATTCTTCCCATCACTGAGATCTGACAGAAACCATTCACCTTGAGAGAGGAACATATTAGAATTTCAGAACAAGACTTTAATTAAACTTAAAACAAAGAAAAAGTAATAACTTCTAGGTTTTCTGACACTCTCAGTACGATGTAATCTTGTGGTTTCACCGAGACATCAGCGTGTTATCTGCAGTAATTGTGCGGAGTGAAAGGAGAATTGTAATGTATCTTGGGGTTAGTAGTCTCATCTAAAGGAATATAATGATATAGAGTTTGATATCTTTAAGGCCTGGGTCTCACTGCCAAGCAGCTGAGCCACCATCAGATTATAAAGAAAATTTCACGGAAAAAAATTAAATTTTTGTGGAAATTAAATCTACAATTTATTTAACAATAGAATTAATGAATAAGAAGCTACTCTTAATTGTTCAATACTATTGTTACTGTGACTTATGCAATATAATACTCTATCTATACTCAGCCTTTCCTACTGTCATCATCCAGCCCCCTCCCCATGAACTACCCCCGTATCGCTGCAGAACTTCATGTATCACATACAGCATCTTAATCACCTTCTGCCAATATTTCTAAAAATCATAGATTTTATATTGCAAGCTGCAATTAGCAGAGTCCTCTCTGTCTCCTTTTCTGTTCTTTGTTCTGTAACCTTTGTTTTGTATGTTTTTTTATACCAATTGTCCAGCATTGCTTTTTATAAGTAAATTATGACAATGTTGCCACTTGGCAGAGATACATAAGAAAGGTCTTAAGATGTGGCAACCATAGTCCGGACCTACATTGGCTTCAATGCGGCACATTACAGGTGACTAACATGCGCTTATCCTGCGGCAACCAGCGCTGATCTCTACAAATGTTATTAACAATTTGTAGGTTCACAAATACAGAGCTGTATACAACCCTGAGGTCCCTTTTCTGAATTTATTTTAGCTTAATGAGAGCCGCAATATTCTGCCACAAGGAAACCATGTGTTCAGCAGGAGGCAGAGATTCCCCCCCTTAGTCTGACTGCTATATATACATGGTGAGTGATGCTTTGCTTTAATCCCTGATGTAGTACAACATTCCTACTACACATACATGTTCTCTCATCCCAGTGTCTACAGCTTCCCGTAGGACATTGTATCTATGTGTCTCGTTCGGTAGAGGCCCAAATAACAGCACCTTCCAAACCTGGTGCCACTGAACATACACCCACGCATTTCACAAACACACGGTCCTAGTGCTCGGTTTGTTTGTACTCCAGAGACTGCGGTCTGTCCCCTCTATTTACAACTAAATGATCTGAGACTAGTTACCCCCCCCCCCCCCCCCATACCCCTCTGCCAGTCACTCCGGATGGCACAGCTTGTAAACCATTCCATCATTCTGGAGCTTGTCAGACCTGGTATTCTTATTATAATCTTAAAGGGAACCTATCATCAAGATACTGAGACATCATAACTTTTAGTGTTTAATGCAACTTTTCCTTTTCTATATCTGCAGCCGTTTTTTTATATAGTCATTTTATAGAACTTTATATGTGATGACTTAGTGGTTGTCACTTCTGCCTCACAGCGCTGGGGTCATGAGTTCAATTCCCGACCATGGCCTTATCTGTGGGGAGTTTGTATGTTCTCCCCGTGTTTGCGTGGGTTTCCTCCAGGTGCTCTGGTTTCCTCCCACACTCCAAAAATATATCAGTAGGTTAGTTGGTTTCTATCAAATTGACCCAAGTCTGTGTGTGTGTGTGTGTGTGTGTGTGTGTGTGTGTGTGTGTGTGTGTGTGTGTTAGGGAATTTAGACTGTAAGCTCCAATTGGGCAGGGACTGATGTGAGTGAGTTCTCTGTACAGCGCTGCGGAATCAGTGGCGCTATATAAATAAATGTCTGTAGATCCTTCCACATAATACATTGGCATCAGTAGTCATGTGGTGGCACAAACGGGTGCTGAGATTACATTATTTTACCAGTATTGACATTAATTTGGTGTATCAGAGACTTTCTTCCTGCCCATGCTTGGTACAATTTGTCTACACTATAATTACCTAAATTCAGGTTAATAATGCAGAGCAGACGGCTCTGCTGGAGAGAGCTCTGTCCTGATTATAAATCTATTTGTGTGACCTATATATAAACCCAGACTCATGAAATACACAGAAATGTATTTAACCAAACACAGCAGGTGTGATCTGCCTTATATCTGTATTTAATTAAATATATTCCTGCTGCTACAGTAACCAGAATGTCACAATAAGTTACTATATGTCACAATAAATGTATTAACCCCTCAGGTTCCATCTCTGGGAAGCTTCTACCGAAAACTTGGGCTGTTATTTTGCATTAAAAATTGTAAAAACAAAGTGCAATAGTCAGGAAACAGGAAGGTTCATGGTTCGGGTCTGATGATTTCTCAATACATTGAATGTATCATATTCCGGGATGTGCTGTAAGATATTCACCACTCTTATAGTGTAATCAATAATATAATATAATATAATACAGATTAAATATTACCAGGGGACTATGGGGAGTGGTCTCCTGAATCCCCCCATGTACTTACAGCGCCAGTACTTACCCTCAGTGTACTATAGATCCAGGTGGAGCCGCTGTACACTATCGGCAGTGCCACTAACTCAGACACTTGTTTCTGTGACTTTATTAGTACATCAGGAAGTGACTGACATTAGTCACAGTCATATATCTGTTAGTTGTGTCACCAGCCCCATAAAGCAGACTCTGTGCTGCCTCTGTGACCTCCACTTATTACAACTCTTTTATCATTATTAATTTGCTGAAGCATAAAGTACAAAAATGCTAATTTGATCATGTAGATGAAAGTACAATTACAAATCAGATAATCTCTCACATTATCATAGGTGCATAAAACAGCTTCCAAAATAAAAAAATAAATAGAAATATCCACATAACATGGATTTGAGAAAAAAATGGATTTGGGGTTTTGCTATTAAACATATAAAATCTTTAAGTTTATGCGCCCTCAACCCCTAAACAGCCTAAAACCCGGGTGCGGCCTAGTATAGTAAATTAGAGGAAGTCCTTAGAATATGTTCCCCCACCTCCACTTAATCCAGAATCCAAACTCCCCCGATATAAGTGTCCTGGATCCCAATCAGCCTAGGACGAGGTATAGTTATAACCACCCGTTAAGACAATCGGAGGGTCGTCCACCAATACTCAGATTCAGACCATGACAGGGCTGGATCTGTCCTTTGATGGAGTTGGGCATTAAACCAATACAGCTCTCCCAAAGCTGAGCACAGAGGATTCCAACCCTTTGTCATCCTGTCTCCGGGATAAACCCCCAGACCGCCCACTCCGGGGTCAGGGAGGGACATCATTCAATATAACATCAGAAGCATATTGGTACATTTACATCCGAAATCGCTTAATATATGGGCACTCCCACATTCAATGATAGAAGGAGACACAATGAGCATGACCGCTGGAGATTCAGAAAGACCCAGAGTGTATCTACTGTGTGGAGACAAGAATCCTCCATCAAACATATTGTAAAACATTTCTCTATTGATATTAGAAAAAAGAATACGAAGTGAGTATAATAATAGGTTACATCTAATGACACATGAGGGACAACACTCAGCCAGTGGGATGGTCCTGAATGTATATTGGCCCAGGAGCTTCTAAGCAGTTTATAATGTGTCTAGATAGCGTTTCTACCTATCCAAAGGCAGATCTAGGTCATTGCTCCAATTCTGATTGGTCTATCAGGGAAATGGTCGGAGAGAATCAAAAACTTTTTTATCCATTGGGAGAAAACTCATTAAATCAGATCTTTGTGGTGCTCGGATTCTGCACCACTTTCCCCAAATCTTTGTCTAAAAGGAAAATATTTCTCATTGTTCTTCATTTTGAGCTAATTAACAGTTTTAAAAGTATTTTCTGTGGCCGACTTGTTATAACCTGTAGAAATCATTTTCTCTTCGCTGCTTCCTCAGTGGATTCACTCTTAATGCTGTAAATGTTCAGATTATTGTAAGGGACTCGGAAAGGGCTCACGTTTAAAGAGAATATTTAGTATAGTTCACTAGCTCCATTAGGAGGGTGCAAGGAATCATCAAGGTGCATTATGCATTCAGACGGCTGCGGTTAGTAATATCCAGAACCAGCGCTAGTTTCTTGCATTTCTTTCTACTTGATTATAAGCTGAGCAGCAGAGAATTCTGCATACATGGCACCAGCTCAGTACAATACCTGAGTATAGTGTATTGTATAGTGCACCAGGAGGTACAATACCTGAGTATAATGTATTGTATAGTGCACCAGGCGGTACAATACCTGGGTATAGTGTATAGTATAGTGCACCAGGCGGTACAATACCTGAGTATAGTGTATAGTATAGTGCACCAGGCGGTACAATACCTGAATATAGTGTATAGTATAGTGCACCAGGCGGTACAATACCTGAGTATAGTGTATAGTATAGTGCACCAGGCGGTACAATACCTGAGTATAGTATAGTGCACCAGGCGGTACAATACCTGAGTATAGTGTATAGTATAGTGCACCAGGCGGTACAATACCTGAGTATAGTGTATAGTATAGTGCACCAGGCGGTACAATACCTGAGTATAGTGTATTGTATAGTGCACCAGGCGGTACAATACCTGAGTATAGTGTATAGTATAGTGCACCAGGCGGTACAATACCTGAGTATAGTATAGTGCACCAGGCGGTACAATACCTGAGTATAGTGTATAGTATAGTGCACCAGGCGGTACAATACCTGAGTATAGTGTATAGTATAGTGCACCAGGCGGTACAATACCTGAGTATAGTATAGTGCACCAGGCGGTACAATACCTGAGTATAGTGTATAGTATAGTGCACCAGGCGGTATAATACCTGGGTATAGTATAGTGCACCAGGCGGTACAATACCTGAGTATAGTGTATAGTATAGTGCACCAGGCGGTACAATACCTGAGTATAGTATAGTGCACCAGGCGGTATAATACCTGAGTATAGTGTATTGTATAGTGCACCAGGCGGTACAATACCTGAGTATAGTGTATAGTATAGTGCACCAGGCGGTACAATACCTGAGTATAGTATAGTGCACCAGGCGGTACAATACCTGAGTATAGTGTATAGTATAGTGCACCAGGCGGTACAATACCTGAGTATAGTGTATAGTATAGTGCACCAGGCGGTACAATACCTGAGTATAGTATAGTGCACCAGGCGGTACAATACCTGAGTATAGTGTATAGTATAGTGCACCAGGCGGTATAATACCTGGGTATAGTATAGTGCACCAGGCGGTACAATACCTGAGTATAGTGTATAGTATAGTGCACCAGGCGGTACAATACCTGAGTATAGTATAGTGCACCAGGCGGTATAATACCTGAGTATAGTGTATAGTATAGTGCACCAGGCGGTACAATACCTGAGTATAGTGTATAGTATAGTGCACCAGGCGGTACAATACCTGAGTATAGTGTATAGTATAGTGCACCAGGCGGTACAATACCTGAGTATAGTGTATTGTATAGTGCACCAGGCGGTACAATACCTGAGTATAGTGTATAGTATAGTGCACCAGGCGGTACAATACCTGAGTATAGTATAGTGCACCAGGCGGTACAATACCTGAGTATAGTGTATAGTATAGTGCACCAGGCGGTACAATACCTGAGTATAGTGTATTGTATAGTGCACCAGGCGGTACAATACCTGAGTATAGTGTATAGTATAGTGCACCAGGCGGTACAATACCTGAGTATAGTATAGTGCACCAGGCGGTACAATACCTGAGTATAGTGTATAGTATAGTGCACCAGGCGGTACAATACCTGGGTATAGTATAGTGCACCAGGCGGTACAATACCTGAGTATAGTGTATAGTATAGTGCACCAGGCGGTACAATACCTGAGTATAGTATAGTGCACCAGGCGGTATAATACCTGAGTATAGTGTATAGTATAGTGCACCAGGTGGTACAATACCTGAGTATAGTGTATAGTATAGTGCACCAGGCGGTACAATACCTAAGTATAGTATAGTGCACCAGGCGGTACAATACCTGAGTATAGTGTGTAGTATAGTGCACCAGGCGGTACAATACCTAAGTATAGTATAGTGCACCAGGCGGTACAATACCTGAGTATAGTGTATAGTATAGTGCACCAGGTGGTACTTGCTGCTTCCTGGCTCTCAGCTGCAAGATCCCGAGAAAAAACAACTTTCATCCCACATTATAGGGAAACTCTTTTATGAAATCTGGAGAAAGACAGGGATAACCAGAGACAAACAGGGATAGCTGGAGAAAGACAGGGATAGCTTTAGAAATACAAGGATAACCAGAGACAAACAGGGATAGCCGGAGACAGACAGGGATAAACGGAGACAGACAGGGATAACTAGATAAAGACAAGGATAACCAGAGACAAACAAGGAAAACTGGAGAAAGATACGGATAACTGGGGAGGGATAACTGGAGAAAGATAGGGATAACCAGAGACAAACAGGGATAGCTAGAGAAAGACAGTGATAACTTGGGACAGATATATATGTCCTGTCATAAGGAAATGGCATTTTATTAAGCAGTATAGCTCAGATGCTGATCCATCTGTAACTACAGGATGCCATTGGTGTTAGATATTTATTGGGGGTCCTGTACACAATATAATAATATAATGAGGGTCCTGTACACTATATAATAATATAATGAGGGTCCTGTACACAAGAGAGAACAGTGTCTGGACAGTTATTAATAAATAACAAAGAAGTTGAATTTACCATATAAAATTTAATTACATACATACAGAAATAAATAATACAAATAAACCAAAAATGTAATTAAATAGCATCTGTTGTTTTGCTTCTAAAAATAAAATGTGAATCTTATTTCCTGTAGAATTCCAAACGGAAATATCAAATAAGTATTCCGAATAAGCGTCCGCGACGTCAGATAAAATAGTCGCAACACTTATTGTTTCATCAGCTTGTGAGGACTATCCGCAATCAGAGGCAGATAGACAGCTGGGAAAGAGTCCATGTCATCGTGCTTCAATTACGTGAATACGAGTTTAGTGTACTCAGATCCGGCACTCCAAAGAGACGCAACTCAGTGATGGGCAACAATGTATATACAGACGTATACATTTATAGACGTTCACATTTATGGTGTGCATGCGCAATGCGTAAATGTGTATTTTAACCAAAAACGACCAATGTACGCCCAACTTTCCTGCCCCCTCAAACCCTGCACGCTCTGCCCACTGAGTGGAGACTTTCTTTGAATTGGGAGATAATTTGGGGATGATAAGTGGAATTTTGGGGGCACGATGGAGGCTAATTTTGCATGTTCTAAAATCGCCACATATTGCATGAAATTTAATTGATCCCTCAGATTAAATGGAACATTCAACTGTTGCAAAAACAAAATAGGAGAGAAATGATTGTTGTCACTCACAAAACATGTTGTTGTAACTGTCAATTGCTGTTGTTTGGGGGAAACGGAGACTAATACAACACCCTAATACTAACAAATATTATCTCCATCGTTTATGTAACCCCTTAATGACCAGAGGGGGATTTGTACATTATAACTATATGTCCCTTGAATTGAGAATACATCCATCGTTACTTTGTGATATTACATTTGGGGGGTAGACAAAGCTTTCTTTTGGTAGCACTATGGAAGAATTATTCCTTTATATACTTTAATGTAAAAATGAGCTAAAAAAAAAAATTGATCAGCTGCTTTAACCATAATAAATGGGAAATAACTAGGGCTGTAAACATATATTATAGGATGTATTTAGCTATTTCTCCTGCTTATGAGGACAACATATATTACATAACAAACTACCAGTATTCACATTACTATAACAAACCACTTCTAACTTTTATAAATCTATCCTGATCAAACTATCAAACCATATGGACCAGAATAACAGAGAAAGGGGCATATTTAAGAAAGCACGATAGTGCTTTTACGGGGTAATTAAGGTGCCTCCATGTCCTCCGCAAATTTATTAAGGGTGCATCGCAGCAGATATCATGGATATCTGCTGCTTTGCACTCCTCTTCGTTTTTGGGAGCAGTCACCATTCAACAGTATGGTGACTGCTTCCAGTGGCGCACGCAGGGGGGGTTTCTGAGTCTCTAGAAACCCCCCCCCCCTGCGCCAGCTAAGTGGCCACTGTCCTATACAGCAGCCGCGGCGCTGTCAAGGAAGCGTCCGCGGCGGTGCTGTATTGCTGGCGAAACGGAGCTGCTGCGCATTTTTTTTTTTGGGTCGGGGGGGTTCTCCCCGCCCCCCCGACAATCCTCCGACAATCCTCCGTGCACCCCTGGCTCCCAACTGCAATCTAACAAGTTTCGAAAAAACATTTTTTTCGGAAACTTGTCTTGATAATGTACCAGCTGCAGCTGGTGTACATTATCAGAAATGAAAAAACCCAATGCTGTCAGTTCTGCTCCGAAGAGCAGAGCTGGACAGCGCATGTGTGGAGGGATCACATGATCCCTCCCTGTCACTCACCGCTCGCAGAATTGCAGACAGACCGGGATCTTTGTGGAACTGCACATGCGCAATGGAAAGAAGGAGAGGAACGAAGATGACGTGGACGAGATCCTAGAGACAGCGTGTCCCAGAAACAGTAGTTTTTCGGAACTGCTGGTTCTGTGTTCCATTTTTAATAAATTTGAGAAATAGTTCAATCCTTATCCATGCAATAAGGATTGATAACTATTTCTCATTTCTGCCGATGAATGATAAATGTGCCCCAGAGAGTCTATGAGTGAGCGCAGCTGTAGGAACATTGCTGGGTCCCCAGATCAATTCATAGTAATGGGCAGCATTCCGTACAGGTATCCGATCCAGCAGCGTTCCGTACAGGTATCCGAACCAGCAGCGTTCCGTACTGGTATCTGATCCAGCAGCGTTCCGTACAGGTATCTGATCCAGCAGCGTTCCGTACAGGTATCTGATTCAGCAGCGTTCCGTACAGGTATCCGATCCAGCAGCGTTCCATACAGGTATCCGATCCAGCAGCGTTCCGTACAGGTATCTGATCCAGCAGCGTTCCGTACAGGTATCCGATCCAGCAGCGTTCCGCACTGGTATCCGATCCAGCAGCGTTCCGTCTCTTTATAACGTTCAGTCAGTGGGTTCCAATGTTAGCTCTCTTGGACACTTGTGACAGCAACTGATAAAGACTTGACTCGGATATTATTATAATGATCTTTTATTTAGATGGTGCCACAAAGGGTCCGCAGTGCTGTACATAGAGTACAAGGCACACAGGGCTGCTACTAGCAGTTAATTGCTATTCAGCCAGAGCCATACACATCATATATAAGAATCCATATATCCCGGCGGTGGCCACCGGGACGTATGGAGTCTTCCGGTTATGTTTGTAGTCTCTGATACGTGCGGAGATAAGAATATGACGCTCCCCAGCGAGGAACTTGTGACGCATTTCGTTTGGCTCAGTTTATTTCAAAAATTATAAAACCAAACAGTTTATATCTAATGTTATGTTTCTATTATTATGTATATGTGAATTCTCCTGTCTTATTAAATTGTGTAAACAACTGTTGTGAAGATTTAGGAACTAATTCATTAAGGAAAGCAAAAAAAAATAGTAACTTTTCACCTGGGCAAAACCATGTGGGGACAGATTTATAGTTAGGACAGAACGTGTCCTAGATCAACTTTATATTTCAGTGTACAAATAAAGCTATGAAATATCTGTGTGCTATATGAAAAATCAGCTGGTATTTAGCTTATGTGCAAAATAATAAACTACTTTACACCCCTTGTATTGTAACATGGTTTTGTCCAGGAGAAAACCTTTAGAGATTTGGGATATTAATACCCAATTAAATTTACATAACAACTATGCAATACTGTCAAACTCTTCTTATTCTTATATGATTTCAGAAGGTGGACAATGCTAGATAATTAGTAGAAGTGATATAAATATAAAATATTGGGTCTGATTCACTTTTGGACGCAACTTGCATTTAAAATGGAGCAGAATTCAAGCTGAACCTCAGAATACGTTTTAATTTGAATCTGGGTGTAACCCGCTCTGTCTAAACATTACTTGTCGTATGTTATCAGACAGAACTGACTGCAGGATACACACATGTGTATGTACAACACGTGCACTAGAAAGTCACATCAGAACAAATGCAAAAAAAAAAAAAAAAATCGTTCAAAAATAAATTAACAACTCATAATAATTAGCAAAAATATTGGGTTCTTTTTACATTAAATACATAAATCAGGATGTTCTTAATACGTACTGTACATACAATACGTTTTATGTGGGCTATCTTTCATGCACACACATGTTCTGTGCCATCTAGTGGTACACATACGTGTAGTTCCTAATACAAGACTATGCGGTGTCAGTCATCACTATCAGTCGGCACTGACACCTGCCCTGTAGCCGGTGCAAGTTATACGGCTAAATAGACGCACCTAACGGAAACCAGGGCGTGACTCTGCCACGTCTGCGTTGGCTCTCCCGCGGCGCTCCCTCGGCATGACCTGACTGTACATGGCCTATGGCCCGTCAACCCCTTCAAGTCGTAGGAAGTGGTGTAAGGTGCGTTCCTGAGCATACGCAGAGAGATATCACACAAGATACAGCAAAGGGCCTGACATCCGAGCATGAATCATTGTCTATATAAATCACTATATAATTATATAGTAGTTGGAGTTTTGTGTGTAAAGAGAATATTCATTTATACAAATTAGTTATAACACATCTAAAACATGAGTATTCATAATAAAATAATAATAATATTAGAATAAAGAAAATATTGTGGATTGCTAACTGATATAACACTGTGCTATTAAAGTGAATATGGTAATAAACATAAAATGATACAAAAAAATGTGACAGTAATCAGTGTGAAACTAATGGTGCTAGAATATCCACAATAAATCATGGTAATGTGAATGTCAGATTGGATCTCATCCACTTATATATTTACAAAAAAGCAGAAAAATGTATATTTTCGTTTCGTTCATTAGGGGTTATAGATTTAATTCTCCAGTCTCTCTTCAGTAATTCCTTTACAATGTCTGCTCAGCTAATCCCTAATTTCACCGTATCCATTCCATAGTTTCTCGAATGCCTGGGATTCCCTCCCTACTGTTTGGTGACCGTTCTTAAGAGTTCATTTTCTTATTGTCATTCCAAATATTGTTGATGTGTTGTAATATCCTTTGTTTAAGAGGTCTGCTCGTCATCCTTATATTTAGTCAATGTTGTGTGTTCTTTTGTCACCATAATCAAGTTCTCCTAGGTCTCATGTACTGACAAGCTTTGCATTTTCGACACTGATACGATCCTGTGATTTTATCAGAGAGGATATAAAATAGCTTTGTCATATCTCTAAGATTGTGTGATCTCCTTCAAGTAAATGGGATTCTGCCCCCTATTACTTCTGTAAGATCTTGATCTTGTTAGGACTCTGTCATCTTTCTGAATTAGGCCTGTAGTACCTCTGTGCTACCAGAGGTGCTGTTGTTGTACCTGAACAGTTTCTCCTTGCCTACAAGAGGTTAAGCCCTCATCATCTGAGCTGGATCGCAGTCACCTGTGTCTGGCTTTTATTAGACTGTCTTTTCCAACAGTCCAGTGCCATTTCATTTGTCTTTGTCTTGCTGCTGCTGCTCTGTCTGTGAAATTCCTGTTTGGATCCTGACTTCTCCCTGGTATTTGACCCCTCCTTTGTTCCTACGTTTTGCACCCAGATCCCGGTGTATTTTGATCTTGTTCCTGCTTACTTCCTGGTATATTGTGGATCTTCCAACTTATGACCCCTGGCTTTCCCGACCATGCTTTTGACTGATTGTCCAGTGCCTCGTGTCTCCTGTTATATCTGGTTACCTCAATCTGAGCTTCACCATTTGTACCTGGTAAGCCAGTGTCTCCTGCTTCATCTGCTATCCTGTTTATCCTGACACCTGTATCTGTATTTTTACCATTGACTGCACCTTTTACCAGTGTGATTCTTGTATATAATAAAAACAGAAAGAAGAATACTGTCGCACTAATTGCAAGGAGTGCAATATACATTATATTATATCCCTGCTATACTTTATTACAAAAATATAATACCCTCTCTGTGTTATTACTTGTTATGCGGGTGTAATCTTAAACTTGATTATAATAGAAAAATAAGAGAAAGAAGTTTGCTGATAAGTCACGTGGTACATGCCCCAGCAGGGGAGGAACAGATCATTGTGATTTGTGGCCACAAGCAATAGGATGGCTGTATATATCCGGGTAGATTTCATAATTTTTATGGTGTGAGCAATAGATGGTTTAAGTTTTAACTTGCGCGGTGATGGGCTTTATAAATGCTGTGTAGCTCTTTACTGATCATCTTTTCTCCGTTATTTGTTCTCTCCAAAACAACATTCCTTGCCTTTTTCATAATAACACCCACTATCCCTGGTTCTTTACTTGAAATCGGTTCCTCTGTTCTCTTGATCTTATTATAGAACATACAAAATCATATATTATTATTATTATTATCATCCTTTATTTGTTAGGCGCCACAAGATTTACACAGGGCCCTACACCATACAGACAGTACACTATACAGGATAAAACAGTACAAAATAATAAACAGAGATACCAGTACTTCAGGAACTCCAGGCAGGTTAAAGCAATAAACACGGAGCAGAAGAACAGGTGAGGAGACAGGAGGAAAGAGGACCCTGCTCAAGTGAGCTTACATCCTAAGGGAGGGAAAACAGAACAGGCACAAGGGGAGCCAGATGAGGCAAGGGAGAGAGCGAGTGGAGGAGATGAAGGGGTTATGTGGATGGTTGGTAGGCTTTAAGGAAGAGGTGGGTTTTCAGTGCACGTTTGAAGGAGCACAGAGTAGGAGAGAGGTGGATGGAACGAGGGAGGTCATTCCAGTGAAGGAGGGCAGCACGGGAAAAATCTTGGATTCTGGAGTGGGAAGAGGTGATAAGAGTGAAGGAGAGGCGTCGATCATTGGGTGAGCGAAGGGAGCGGGCAGGAGTGTGAATGGAGAAAGGTTAGAGATATAAGGGGCTGTAGAGTGGGAGAGAGCCTTGTAAGTGGTGGTGAGGAGTTTGAAAAGGATTCTGTAGGGGAAAGGGAGCCAGTGTAAGGCGAGGCAGAGAGGGGAGGCAGAGGAGGAGCGGTGTGAGAGGAAGAGGAGTCTTGCGGCCGCATTGAGTACAGAGCGGAAGGAGGAGAGATGTGAGTGGGGGAGGCCAGTGAGGAGGAGGTTGCAGTAATCCAGGCGGGAGATGAGTGCATGGATGAAAGTCTTGGCAGCATCCTGAGAGAGAAAGGGACGGATGCGGACAATGTTGCGAAGTTGAAAGCGACAGGCTTGGGCAAGGGAGTGAATATGGGGGGGCAAAAGAGAGAGAGGAGTCGTGGGTGACACCCAGACAGCGGAGTTGGGTGACAGAGGAGATGGTGGTGTTGTTGACAACAAAAGAGAGGTTATGGTGGGATGGGAGTCTGGATGGAGGAAAGACAATGAGTTCCGTTTTAGAGATAGTGATTTTGAGAAAACGCGCAGACATCCAGGAGGAGTTAGCAGAGAGGCAGTCAGATACACGAGAGAGGAGGGTGGAAGAGAGATCAGGGGAGGAGATATAGAGTTGAATGTCGTCAGCATAAAGGTGATACTGAAGACCGAAAGAGGAGATGAGAGCACCAAGGGAGAAAGTATAGAGCGAATAAAGTAGAGGGCCGAGGACAGAGCCCTGCAGGACTCCTACAGGGAGAGGGTAGGGGGAGGAGGAGGAGCCGGACGTGGATACAGAGAAGGAGTGGTTAGAGAGGTATGAGGTGAACCAGGCGTGGACAGATCCAGAGAGGCCGAAGGAGAGAAGAGTTTGCAGCAGGAGGGGGTGGTGTCAAAGGCTGCGGAGAGGTCAAGGAGGATTAGTAGGGAGAAGTGACCCTTGGATTTAGCCGATAGGAGGTCATTAGTAACCTTGGCCAGGGCAGTTTCGGTGGAGTGAAGAGGACGGTAGCCAGATTGGAGGGGGTCGAGGAGAGAAAAGACCGAGAGGTGTCTGGCGAGGCGGCAGCAGACAATCCGCTCCAGTAATTTGGAGGCATAGGGGAGCAGTGAGATAAGGCGATAATTAGCGAGAGAGGTGGGGTCAAGATTGGGTTTTTTAAGGATAGGAGAGATAAGAGCATGTTTAAAGGAGGAGGGAACTACACCAGAGGAGAGTGATAAGTTGAAGAGGTGTGCGAGATAAGAGCAGACGGTGGGAGAAAGAGAGCGAAGGAGGTGGGAGGGGATGTATCAATCTAGTGAAATTCAATGTTGATAGAACGATAGATAAATTCAATAGAATCTATCTGTGTCCACTACCGGTGATGGAATTCCAGGTACACATGTGCTTTTGCAAGCAGGGCTGTCAAGAGGACCTTTGGGCCCCGATATAGCAATTTCATGGGGTGCCCTCCATAGTTGACCATAGCAAAGACTTGTGTGCGCCCTGTCAAAGAGCGTGTGACTGTACCTCCATAGGTGTGTGCCTAGAGAGTGAAATCACTAGGCCATCCCCTAAAAACTTACATTATGTTGTACGTTGTCCAATGAAAGGGGCAGCAGGAGTACAGAGTCAGCTGTATGGGTCTCCAAGACATTGAGAACTCATCTGTGTTGTCTAGAGCCTGAAGATGGGGTTCAGTCTATTTGCAATGAGCCTGGCAAATATATTGAGGTCCGAATTAAGGAATGCAATAGGCTTGTAATTATGGCAGTGAAAGGAGTCCTAGTCTGGTTTAGGTATTGTGCTTTGAGCATCTCAAGTAGGTAGGCATCCCGAGTGACATTGTTGAATAACGTGAGGACGGGCGACCGGACAGATTGGAAGGAGGCATAGAAGTCGTGAGTAAAACCATCAGGGCCCGGGCTCTACCGCGTTTCAAAGATTTGAGGGCAGCTCTAAGCTCATCGTCCATCCAGTCCGAGCACAGAGCAGGAGCTACATCTGGGGACAGACAGGGGAGGTTAATAAGGGGCAGAAAATCACTGATGGTCTCCACCGTGGGATAAGTCAGAGACTGTTCATCCTTGAGATTATAGAACGTCCATAGTAAGTAATGAACTCATTTGCAATAGCTAGGCGGTTGAAATTGCAATCACCCCGATCAGTGTGTAGGACCTTGATCCGATTGATGGCATTTTTCCCCCGGAGTTTGCCAGCTAATAATTTGCTTGCCACAACATTAAACTTTGCTCTTTCACCATATTCTACATCACTAACCCCAGACACAAAAGAAAACATTGAAAAAGCTGAGAGTGCTTTGTGATATTGATGACATTTAAAATAAGCATGAACGGGATTTGGGGTTTAGTATTCAGGAGCTCCAGTAGTGATGTTTAGTTCAATCCACATGCAGTCTATACTTTAGTACTTTGTGATGTTTTACCAAGCTGGTTTATGATTTAAATGACAATGAGAAACATCTCCTCCTACCCAACATAGGAGATGGTTCAGGGGCTTACTAGCACAGAACGCCAACAATTTAGAGATCATGAGGCACCTACCCATGCAGTCTGTATGTCAGTGGTTTGAGATGTTGTACCAAGCTGATCTCTCTCATTACTCAAACCTTGAACTCAAAAGGGCTCCAGCGTTGCCCGCACATCACCAGTTTATATAAGTGTCCGCTCCCCTGGAACAACTTTGTCCATTGTAGCAAAGTCCTATCCTCACTATTATAAAATGATTTTCTTTAAAGGGATCAATAATGATCTATGAAACCAAAGGTTCCTCCATCTGAGAAGAGATAACAGCTGTCTAATAACTGGATGATCTTGACATTCGCCCAATCAGGAGAAAGCCACACTGGATCACTCCTCTCCACCTCCTCTCATACATGATCCACCCGGGGTCCCTAGTAGTAGTAAATGCACAGGCTGCATGGAGCCAATATAAGAAGGACCCCACTGATATATTAGTGTTTTTCCTCAAAGTGAGCCAATAAAGTTCCAAGGAGTGAGAGTCTGTAGCCAAACGGACTCTCCATCCGTTGTGGACAGAGTCAGACACTGTGCAATGGTTGGCCAATTTTATTTAAAAAAAGTCCAAATCAGATTTATATGAATGTATCCAGGTTAACGCATAATATATTTATAGAATAAAGATGTGGCATTGATATTTGCGACTTAATTTGTATGATTTCATACACTACAAACCAAAAGAGTCATCACAACTACCGGATGTATGTTCCCAGACACAAGGAAACAATGTACAGTAGTGGGAGACCATATAATAATACATTATGGATTAATGGCATCTGATGGATTTGTTAACAGTGGCCATAATTTAACATGTTTTAAAGATAAGTAAGTGCTTGATCATTCACAGTGAAAAGTAATACAATTAAACTGTCTGACTAAATACCTAAATGTCATTGAGAGTTTTATAGTTAGATGATTAATTCACGTGAAAGACATCTGCTGACAATAACTCGCCTAACATATCTAATAGACTCTTACTCTAGAACTAATAGTTTTATAAAATGAGATTTGTAAGATATTCCTATTGGTATGAGATGTAAATATGTTAATTTTCATTGTCTGTTTTCATCTCTCATTCACTTTTGACAAACACGATTCTGCCTGAAGTAAATGTAAAATTGGTACATGTGATAATGACAAGAGTATCTGCATGGGGTAGGGCAGCAGCAAGCACACGGCAAGGAGGAAAGGGTTAATATTCTGCTTGTACGTAAGAGAGGTAACACATGCGTTACCAGAAAAACTGCATCAGATTTTCCTACATAAAGATTTATGTGATGTTAAATACTTTAATGTCAAAAAAGACAAAAGTATTATAGGAGAGATACCTTTATTGGCTAACCCAAAAAATTATTATATTGGCTAGCTTCAGAGCACAGAGGCCCCTTCATCAGGCAAGTTTACAAACAAATGACTGAGAAAAAGGCACAACATATAGGAGCTGTTTCATCAAGAAATTTATACAGGAGGAGGAGGGGGAATACATCATTAAGATAAATTAAATAAGTTTAATAAAAAGGAGGTTTTCATTACGGATAGAAGAGTAAAAGTCCTAGGAGTTCAGAGGTCTGCACTCTGCTGTGGGGTGTGAACTGTGTCCATGTAGTGGGTCATAAATCCAGATGTTAGATTGAGTCCTTTAGTCAATGACTGGAATGTTCTGATCAGCTGGAATTCCCATATTTTTCTCTCCCTGTCATTTTTACAAAGACCTTTCAGTATTGGGACTTTTAAATCTGTCATACTGTGTCCTGGTCCAGAGAATTGTTTACCCACGGGGGTGTCCAGAGTCTTCTTTATTGTGTGTCTCTGTAAATTCATCCTGGATTGCAGTTCCTGCTTGGTCTCTCCAATGTATATTCCCTCAGGGCACCTTGTACACTGTATCATGTACACCACATTGGAGGATGTACATGAGAATGTGTCAGTGATTTCATAGTCCCGTTGTGTGTTGGGTATGTGGACTGTGTTTGTTGGTAGGACATGGGTGCAAATTTTGCATTTTTTATTTTTGCAAGGGAAGGTGCCAGTCTCTGATGGTGATGAGAGGGCACTTCTAACGAGGAGATTTCATACATTTGGAGGCTGTTTGTATGAAAGGAGAGGTAAATCTGGGAATATTTCCATCAGTCTATTGTCTTTCTGAAATATGGGTTAAAGGTCAGCCAAGATGTTCATGTGGGGATTGTAAGTGACCACTAGGGGCACCCTGCTGTTAACCTCCTTCTGTTTGTAATCCAGGAGGCTACTCCTTGGGATCCTTGTGGCCCTGTGGATCTGTCCATCTATAACTATTGGATGGTATCCTTGTTGTAGGAATGTATTTCTAAGTGATACCAGGTGTTGTTTTCTGTCTTCACTGTCTGAACAAATCCGAATGTATCTCAGAGCTTGGCTGTAAATGATGGACATCTTTATGTGTCCTGGGTGAAAGCTGTTCCATCTCAGATATGCTGGGCGGCCTGTGGGTTTATGATAGACTGATGTTTATATAGTATTGTTTTTACTGTATAGGGTCATGTCCAGGAAATGTATCTGAGATTGTGAGTAGTTGAGAGTGAGTCTAATGGTTGGGTGAAATTTGTTGAAGTTTTTATGGAAAGTCATCAGCTCATCTTCAGAGCCCGTCCAGATTAGTAGCAAATCATCAATATAACGGAAGTATGTCAGAGGTTTCATTGTGCAAGTTGATAAGAATTCCTCCTCTAGTTTAGCCATGAAAGATTAGCATCCTGAGGTGACATCTTACTACTCATGGCACTTCCCATACATTGCAGGTATTTGTATTTTCAAAAAAGAAAAGTAATTTTGATTGAGTACGAACCTGATCAGCTGCAGGGTTGGCTCCGTGGCTAGACTGCTTCTTTAAAGGTAGTGTTGGCATGCGGCTATGCCATCCTTGTGGGGAATGTTAGAGTACAGAGACTCCACATCTATAGTTGCCAGTATTGAGCCTTCTGGTAGTGGACCCAGGGCTGAAGGTTTGCAGAGAATGTCCTGGATATAGCCAGGTGTTCTTCTCACCAAGGGTTTTAGAACATTCTCTATCCAGCCAGAAATATTTCCGTTAAGGTCCCAATACCAGAAATTGTCTATCTTGAAGCATAACTTCAAGATAGACATGAATGACGTTGCAGCCATTCAGCACATCTATCAGTACAATATCACTTTTTCCTGGCAACGTTGCACTGTAATTGTAAATTTGTATTTTGCTGATTTTTTAGTCTATAAACAGAGCTGGGACAACGTATTCTGTTGGTGAGGTTAAGGTAACACTAAGAACAATGAAGGACAATTTATGCTGCCAAACGCACTGAACTTTGCAGCCAAATGTGGAGCACGGTGGAAATGTCAGTGTTTAGAATATTGTGGTTATCTCTACATCAAGGCTGCAGTATAACAGGGGAAGCCGGACATCTGTTACGGAATATTTTATATGCTAATAACAGACTATAATACCAACTATGTGACATTGCTATTAGGCATAAAACTACTGGAGGGGGAATTCTGTGTTCTTATCACGCTGACTCTAGTTTGACCTCAGCTTTTATATTGTGTGAGTTGTGTCCTCTCCTGAACAGCTCATTAATCGCCATCAGTCTGTTACCTTCTATCATCATCAGACCTGTCATTTTCTGCTATTTCAGGATTGCAATCTCTAAATAAGAGCATATAATGCTAGAGGTCAGATGTAGGAAATGTAATGGGTGTCTACATATCCCGTCTTTGCTGAGCCTTTCCTTTGCTGCACTAACGATCTATTATAATATGTAATTATATAAATGTGTGTTAGGTAGAAGTGTGAGAGTTATAAAGTTATAAATCATATATCTGGTTATACTCCTGCGTTCTGATGACCCACTAATACTAATACTGCCCATACATGTCAACATCTCCCGCAGGAGAGATGACGATGCAGAGTCTGCGTGAAGTCACTGTGCGAAATGCGTCATTAAGCCCTGTCCCCAGCCCAATGCCACAATTCGCAACCTAAGACCTCTGGGGGCGAGGCCAGGAAAGTGGGCAGGATGCGGGAGGATGTACTGCTCTCCCGAGAGTCTGGAAAAACTATTAGAAATTTGTGAGTCTCCCGGACATTCTGGGAGAGAAGGCAACTATGCTACTGCTTCCTGTATGTATTTCCTCATGCCAAATTCCACACACTCCACCCACTCTACCCACCTTCACCTACACTCCCCAATCCACTCTAAATTTACTCTCGTCCGTAACTGAAGACAAAGTCTCTACACTCATCTCATCATCTCCTCCTACAACCTGTCCCCTCAACCCTATTCCCTCCCAACTACTACGCTCCCCTCCTCCACTGCACACCCACCTCTAACTCACCTCTTCAACCTGTCTCTATCCACCTCTTACTCCCACCTACAAGACTTCTCCCGTGCTGCTCTCCACTTATGGAATTCCCTACCACGCCCAATCAGGCTTTCCCACAGCATTTAAATCTTTAGACGTTTTCTAAAAACCCATCTCTTTCTCTGTTTTTTTAGTGGTGACGTTATCCCCGATAAGACTATTCACACTACTGCACCCTCACAGCTATCCCAATCTCCACTCTGAGCCACACTCGCTCCTCTTGTTCCAGCTGTGCCCTCTCCCACTTAGAATGTAAGCTCTCCAATGAGCAGGGTCCTTCATACCCTTTGTTTTCATGTCTGCATTTATTTTATCTGCCTTGTATGTCCTTGATTTATGTATGTCCTGTTTTCCCTACTGTACGGCGCTGCGGAGCACTGTGTCACCTTATAAATCTATGATAAGAATAGTAATAATAAAATCAGTCAGAGCCTCATATACAGTCATGGCCAAAAGTTTTAAGAATGACACAAATATTGGTTTTCACAACGTTTGCTGCTTCAGTGTTTTTAGACCTTTTTGTCAGATGTTGCTATGCACAATTTTGCCTAAGGACACAGCCATGAATAAAGAATGGAACCAAAACATCCTCCAAGAGCAACTTCTCCCAACCATCCAAGTACAGTTTGGAGCACCTTGACATAAGGCAAAAGTGATAACTTAGTGACTCTGGATCAAAACATCGAAATTTTGGGTCAGGAAATTCCTCAGACCTTAATCCCATTGAGAACTTGTGGTCAATCCTCAAGAATCGGATGGACAAACAAAAACAAACAAATTCTGACAAACAAGCATTGATTAGACAAGAATGGGCGGCCATCAGTCAGTATGTGGCCCAGAAGTTGATTGACAGCTGCCAGGGCGAATTGCAGAGGTCTTCAAAAAGAAGGGAAAACACTGCAAATATTGACTCTCAAAACATTCTCAAAACTTTTGTCAGTGACTGTAGACCGATCAGCCACAACTTTAAAACCACCTGCCTAATATTGTGCAGATCTACCTCATGCCGCCAAAATAGCTCTGACCCATCGAGACATGGACTCCACAAGACCTCTGAAGGTGTCCTGTGGTATCTGGCACAAAGACGTTAGCAGCAGATCCTTAAAGTCCTGTAAGGTGTGAGGTGTGAGGTGTGAGGTGGGGCCTCCGTGGCTCGGAGTTCTTTTTCCAGTACTTCCCACAGATGTTTCGATCAGACTGAGATCTGGGAATAGAGGCAAAGTCAACACTTTGATCTTTGTCATGTTCCTCAAACCATTCGGGACTATTCAGGACACACAGACACACACACTATAAGGACAAAGGTATTTGGCCACAACTGTTAATTATTGAATTGTGGTGTTTTCAATTTCCATTGCCAGAGATGTATAACATCCAGCACCAGCCATGCGGTCTCCATTTGTAAATATTTGTGATGCAAAATGGGTCGTTCTGAAGAGCTCAGTGACTTCCAGCGTTGTACTGTGATAGGATGTGTGGTACTGTGATAGGATGTGTCATACTGTGATAGGATGTGTGATGCTGTGATAGGATGTGTGATGCTGTGATAGGATGTGTGATGCTGTGATAGGATGTGTGGTGCTGTGATAGGATGTGTGGTGCTGTGATAGGATGTGTGGTGCTGTGATAGGATGTGTGGTGCTGTGATAGGATGTGTGGTGCTGTGATAGGATGTGTGATACTGTGATAGGATGTGCGGTACTGTGATAGGATGTGCGGTACTGTGATAGGATGTGCGGTACTGTGATAGGATGTGCGGTACTGTGATAGGATGTGCGGTACTGTGATAGGATGTGCGGTACTGTGATAGGATGTGTGACACTGTGATA
This sequence comes from Mixophyes fleayi, assembly GCF_038048845.1. Classification (NCBI taxonomy): domain Eukaryota; kingdom Metazoa; phylum Chordata; class Amphibia; order Anura; family Limnodynastidae; genus Mixophyes; species Mixophyes fleayi. The sequence goes on from NC_134408.1 coordinate 154,486,314, forward strand.
GGATGTGTGGTACTGTGATAGGATGTGTGGTACTGTGATAGGATGTGCGGTACTGTGATAGGATGTGCGGTACTGTGATAGGATGGGTGATACTGTGATAGGATGTGTGGTACTGTGATAGGATGTGTGGTACTGTGATAGGATGTGTGGTACTGTGATAGGATGTGTGACACTGTGATAGGATGGGTGATACTGTGATAGGATGTGTGGTACTGTGATAGGATGTGTGGTACTGTGATAGGATGTGTGACACTGTGATAGGATGGGTGATACTGTGATAGGATGTGTGGTACTGTGATAGGATGTGTGGTACTGTGATAGGATGTGTGGTACTGTGATAGGATGTGTGGTACTGTGATAGATGCCACCTTTGTAATAAGACGGTTCGTGAAATATCATCCCTGCTGGATATTACATGGTCAGCTGTGATATTATTAGAAAGTGGAAGTGTTTAGGAACAACATCAACTCAGCCACGAAGCAGAAGACCACGTAAAATCACAGAGCGGGGTCAAAGACTGCTAAGGTGCATGGAGCGTAAAAGTCGCCAATGCTCCACTGATTTCATAGCTTAAGAGTTCCAACTTCCACTGACATTAATGTAAGCACAAATACTGTGTGGCCGGAGGTTAATGGATGGGTTTCCATGGCCGAGCAGCTGCATGCAGCCTCACATCACCAAGACCAATGCCAAGCGTCGGATGGAGGGGTGTAAAGCACACCGACACTGGACTGTGGAGCAGTGGAAACGTGTTCTATGCAGTGACGAATCACACTTCTCTGATTGGCAGATGGGCGAGTCTGGGTTTGGCGGATGCCGGGTGAACGTTACCTGCCTGACTGCATTATGCCAGCTGAGAAGTTTGGTGGAGGAGGGATAATGGTATGGGGCTGTTTTACAGGGTTTGGGCTGGACCCCTTATCTCCAGTGAAGGGCAATCTTAATGCTTCAGCATCCCAAGTTATTTTGGACAATGTTATGCTTCCAACTTTGTACCAACAGTTTGGGGAAGACCCTTTTCTATTCCAACATGACTGTGCCCCAGTGCACACAGCAAGGACTACAAAGACATATTTTGATGAGTTCAGTGTGGTAGAACTTGACTGGTCCGCACAGAGCCCTGACCTCAACCCCATCGAACACCTCTGGGATGACCTGGAACGGATATTGTTAGCCAGGCCTTCTCGTCCAACATCAATGCCTGACCACATAAACTCTCTACAGAATGATTGGGCATAAATTCGACACAGATAAGACCATGGTCGGGAATCGAACACATGACCCCAGTGCTGTGAGGCAGAAATGCTAACCAGTGAGCCACTGTGTTACAAGTTAATCACTATAAATTCAGGTTAATAATGCCCCTGAGGCATGTTCCTTGTCATACTAGTCTATCAAGCATTGTATATAAACTTGTATTGTGTGATTCCATGCAGTTAAGTAATGGATTTATGCCATCAGTACTCTATTATTACACTTTATGGCCCTATTTGGTATATTTGACCATGATGACATCATTTATTGATTTATATTCATATCAATTGTCCGTGGTAATATATGTAATATAATCACCATTATGCCAACTACACTTCCATTATTTTTAGCACTTTTACTATTTATTAATTTCCTTTTCTATCTATGGTTCATTACTTTATGAGTTTGTTAATATTAGAGCATTGTGTTTAATATGCTAATTACATCCTTGGTTACCTTATGTATTGGGATAATCTCACACACTCGCCTGATTAGACACACACCCCCTTTTTATCAGACCATGAATACGTAATGAACGATGTGGATATATTGTGTTTATACAATGCAAGTTCCATCTCTCTTGCACCCCATTCTTTACATTAATTAATTCTAACTTGTGTCAGGTGAGTCCCAGGTCTCCAATGGCTGCTAGTGCTTGGTAAAGACTTGTCTATAAAAGCTCTGTGCAGGTAAGCCTTAAGCCCAGAAAAAAGCATATCATCATGTTAGGACTGACAAGAAGTGGAAGACTTTGGCATGAGTCGGTCAGCTTAACATGTGTTGCAATATGTGGAACTAACATTCCCTGTTTTTAATATAGAAAAGTAGTTAGTACAGCAGTATTTGTGTGTGTGTGTGTGTGTGTGTGTGTGTGTGTGTGTGTATATGTAATATATATATATATATATATATATATATATATATATATATATATATATATATATATATATATATATATATATATATATATATATACACACACAAACACTCAGCACCACCAATTTATCCTTGAGAATGTCCCAACTATGGGTGAAACGCGTTGAATGATGCACACTTTTGCTACTTCGACACAGAACGCAGGAAGTTACAGATGGCGCGTGCATTCTGCGATGGAATGGACGCGATAGTCCTCATCGTTACAGCAAGCTGCAGTGGATCACTGGGTACCCAGCTTCATAATACCATTCGGACAAAACAGCAAGTATATTTTGTGCCATTGGATTTTTATCATTATTCCAACTTATGAGACTGTTCACTGAGGAAGATGTTACAAGGAGAGTTTGGCATTAGCAGACTTTTTTGGTGAAGTTATATGGAGCATCACCTTTCTATTAAGTAGTATTGTAGCAATCTGAATTAGGGTGAAGTACTGTTAAAATATCCGTCATCTTTGCTACTAGTCTGGTAATTGAGAAACGTAACATGGGACTTTCTGGTGCTATTTATTTCTGGTATTTATTAGCTGGGACTATGTCATTTAAGGAGTTATCACTGAATTTCACAGCAGTTCATGTGTGTACTCTCTGTTGATTGAAATATCTGTATTTACGTATAGATTTTAGTATTTTTAAGATGTTTTAAGATTTTTAAACAACATTGTTTTTACGTATTGGAGTTGTGCAATAGTTGGTCTATACTGTGCATTTTATAGTACTTTTAAATTTAGTGTAATAAAAATGTGATTTTATCCCCATATTAATTCATTTATAGAACATCACAAGGCTTCATAGTCACCAACACAAACCCAATAAGACTTCATTTAAACTATCGGGTTTGGTGTGAGCGTAGTTTTATATGTTTATCTGTAGTGACACCTCGAAATTTACCTGCTGCAACAAACTAGCATGTTGTGAGTTTTGAGCACAGATCACTAAAACAAGTAATGGATTTATATCATAAGGAAATCACCAAAAGTCCAGAAAATGCTCAGCGTTTGGTTGTGAAACCGTTTATCCAAAAATAGGATATGAAGACTTTTCTTTACAATCTCAAATAAGAACAAGAATCCCTGTCTGATTTCCTATCTGTCCTCCTAGTAATGCTGTATTTCACATGTCTGGTTTTATTCAGCTCCCGGCATTAATCACTAAAGTCAGATAAAACTATTGTCTGAGTAATTCATCAGTGTGGCAGCTGCTGACATCACGCCACATATTAAATCTTCTTTCTTCGTAGGTTTTGCGCTGTGATGATGGAAACAAATGGTTTAATTACAAAGTGGGAAAGAAAAATCCTTCAAGATAATAAAGAGAGCATAGAAGCAGATGACGATTGCACCAGATCCTGGTCTACCAATATCAGGGGCAAATCCTGGTCTACCTATATCAGGGGCAAATCCTGGTCTACCGATATCAGGGGCAAATCCTGGTCTACCGATATCAGGGGCAAATCCTGGTCTACCGATATCAGGGGCAAATCCTGGTCTACCGATATCAGGGGCAAATCCTGGTCTACCGATATCAGGGGCAAATCCTGGTCTACCGATATCAGGGGTAAATGCAGGGTTTTTAGACGGGGTTTACACATATATGTCACAGCTGCACCCTCTCATAGTTACCCTCAATCCCCTCCCCCCTTCCCTTGCACTTACTTCCCCTGTGAGCAGCCTGGGAGAAGAGCGGCCTGGGAGGGGGTAAGAACATATGACCACGAACACGTTACCACTCGAGCGTATCTAATGGATTTCGGTCCAGCTTGTACACCACACTATACGTCATGTAATAACCCAACTAATAGCCAGTCCTATAATTATTAGGTCAGCTTATAAGTGCTCCCAGATTATCAAATACCAAATAATTACATTGAAATGAAACCCGCACATGTGTTTGGGATATAGTGATCTTTAAACAACTGCTCTGGTTCTACACAGGTAGAACGAACTGGAAAATGATAACAGTAGGTGCTGATAGAGTAACACAGGAGACGTGACTGGACACTTCTGTCGCTGTAGTTCAATATGATAAATTGTACAATACTAATTGTGCTGCTCTGTGTGCTGGGTCCAATCTCACCGTGTTTTCTTATTATTTGGACTTTATGAATTAATATTTAATCAAAAGACATGTTTATGACTATAATGTACAACATAATGATTAACAGCAGGTGACAGACACAGGACACACAGAAAGTACTGAACTTACTCACACACCAGTATGTACATAAGTACCTACTGCCCCTTATGTTTACATTCAGGCTGGTCTGTCTTCCGGTTCCTGAGCATCGTACACTGCGCCCCTGTCCTCCTCTGGTCTAGTCACTTCTAAGCTTATGTTATTTTATGTAAATAAAATAATAAATAAATAATAATAAATAATAATAAATACTTAGCAATAAAAGCCATTGTTACGCAACTGGAAAAAAAAAAGAATTCTAATGTATAGAAACAAGATGGATTGAACTTTGTTTAACATAGAGATGTGTTTGAAGCCATCATGTATCAGTGTGAAAGGAGCCTCACATCCCTACTCTGTGCTGCTGGGGGATCCTGCTACTTCCACTGTATAACTCTCAGTCCGTGGCTTCCTAATATCACTACTCTGTGCTGCTGGGGGACCCTGCTACTTCCACTATATAACTCTCAGCTGATGGCCAGAATGACATCAAGGAGAAACCATCTTGGATGCTGTTCCCTGTTTGGGCGTATAATAGGCACTTCCTGGATCAGACATGTGCTTGACTATTCTGCCTGCTCAGCTCCTACTACTTGCTACACTTCTTTGCATCTGTGACTACCTGTTACTGTACCGACCCGGCAAACGTCTGACTTCCCACTTGTGTACCGACCCGGCAAACGTCTGAATACCCGCTGGTGTACCGACCCGGCAAACGTCTGAATACCCGCTGGTGTACCGACCCGGCAAACGTCTGACTACCCGCTTGTGTACCGACCCGGCAAACGCCTGAAAACCCGCTGGTGTACCGACCCGGCAAACGCCTGACTACCCGCTGGTGTACCGACCCGGCTAACGTCTGACTACCCGCTGGTGTACCGACCCGGCAAACGTCTGATTACCCGCTGGTGTACCGACCCGGCTAACGTCTGACTACCCGCTGGTGTACCGACCCGGCTAACGCCTGAAAACCCGCTGGTGTACCGACCCGGCAAACGCCTGACTACCCGCTGGTGTACCGACCCGGCTAACGTCTGAATACCCGCTTGTGTACTGACTCGGCAAACGTCTGACTACTCGCTGGATATCTACTCGGCTATTGGGCTTCATATAATACCATCAGTATCGTTACAGGATATTCAAGCCTTGAAATGGATCCTGTTGTAGATATACCTGCTAAGGGGCGCATGGCAAGTTTAACCACCGTGCTAATTGAATGCCAGGCGGAGCTGAAATTCCTGAAGGACAGTTTGTTTTAGCTCTCGAATTACAGGTGAAGCAAGAAATTCAAGTTATCTCATAAAGGCTTGTGACGCACATAATGGTTTCCAGGAATTTCTAATTAGGATCTCTCAACATGAGAACCGTATTGCACAGTTGGAGAATCACCACAAGTGCCTGTAACAATACTGGTGGTATTATCTGAAGCCCAATAGCCGAGTAGCTATCCAGTGTTTTCCGGGTCGGTACACAAGCAGGTAGTCGGACGTTTACTGGGTGGGTACACAAGCGGGTAGTCAAATGTTGTACCGGGTCACAGGTCACTGTATACCAAATACACATATTTGGTATTCCCGTAAACTTTAAAATAACAGTAAATCCCAAAATTTTAATTTTGGAATACATACCATGAGGGTAAAATAAACTGTTCCTTGTTATCTCGGCATTCAATAACAGCACAGTAAGTTAAACCTACATACACCAATACAGGTGGCTGAAGCTCCGCTCACATCTGTAGAAGATGGACCTGATGAGTTCTGACACAGGTCAAACAGCGAAGTCTGCAGCCATTTAAATTACTGTGATATATCGGCCTTACCCGATTATGTAACGACCAATCTACACATTTCTACATAACAAGTCTTCAAATATGTCACTCAAACTCTGCCTACTTCGAGAAGCTCCTCCCACCTGACTTAGCAACCTGCAGCAGAGGAGTAACAAGCCTAACAAGTATATTTAGTTCAATATAGAAACACCAGTTATTTCATCTATATTATTCAACTCACTAATGCATAGACTATGATACATTAATCTCAATTTACTCAACGTTTTATTATTATAGAATAAATAACAGTGGAATTAGTGTTGTGTGATGGAGACGTCGGAGACACAGGAAGTGGGAGTTAGTGATGGAGATGTCGGTGCACAGGAAGTGGGAATTAGTGATGGAGATGTCGGTGCACAGGAAGTGGGAATTAGTGATGGAGATATCGATGCACAGGAAGTGGGAATTAGTGATGGAGATGTCGGTGCACAGGAAGTGGGAATTAATGATGGAGATATCGATGCACAGGAAGTGGGAATTAGTGATGATGTACTGGTGTACAGGGAGTGGGAATTAGTGTTGGAGATGTCGGTGCACAGGAAGTGGGAGTTAGTGATGGAGATGTCGGTGCACAGCATGTGGGACTTAGTGATGGAGATATCAATGCACAGGAAGTGGGAATTAGTGATGATGTACTGGTGTACAGGGAGTGGGAATTAGTGTTGGAGATGTCGGTGCACAGGAAGTGGGAGTTAGTGATGGAGATGTCGGTGCACAGCATGTGGGACTTAGTGATGGAGATATCAATGTACAGGAAGTGGGAATTAGTGTTGGAGATGTCGGTGCACAGGAAGTGAGAATTAGTGATGGAGATGTCGGTGCACAGGAAGTGGGAATTAGTGATGGAGATATCGATGCACAGGAAGTGGGAATTAGTGATGGAGATATCGATGCACAGGAAGTGGGAATTAGTGATGGAGATATTGATGCACAGGAAGTGGGAATTAGTGATGATGTACTGGTGTACAGGGAGTGGGAATTAGTGATGGAGATATTGATGCACAGGAAGTGGGAATTAGTGATGGAGATATCGATGCACAGGAAGTGGGAATTAGTGATGGAGATATCGATGCACAGGAAGTGGGAATTAGTGATGGAGATATCGATGCACAGGAAGTGGGAATTAGTGATGATGTACAGGGAGTGGGAATTAGTGTTGGAGATGTCGGTGCACAGAAAGTGGGAATTAGTGATGGAGATATTGATGCACAGGAAGTGGGAATTAGTGATGGAGATATCGATGCACAGGAAGTGGGAATTAGTGATGGAGATATCGATGCACAGGAAGTGGGAATTAGTGATGATGTACAGGGAGTGGGAATTAGTGTTGGAGATGTCGGTGCACAGAAAGTGGGAATTAGTGAATGAGATATCGATGCACAGGAAGTGGGAATTAGTGATGGAGATATCGATGCACAGGAAGTGGGAATTAGTGATGGAGATATCGATGCACAGGAAGTGGGAATTAGTGATGGAGATATTGATGCACAGGAAGTGGGAATTAGTGATGATGTACTGGTGTACAGGGAGTGGGAATTAGTGATGGAGATATCGATGCACAGGAAGTGGGAATTAGTGATGGAGATATCGATGCACAGGAAGTGGGAATTAGTGATGGAGATATCGATGCACAGGAAGTGGGAATTAGTGATGGAGATATCGATGCACAGGGAGTGGGAAGTAGTGATGGAGATATTGATGCACAGGAAGTGGGAATTAGTGATGGAGATATCGATGCACAGGAAGTGGGAATTAGTGATGGAGATATCGATGCACAGGAAGTGGGAATTAGTGATGATGTACAGGGAGTGGGAATTAGTGTTGGAGATGTCGGTGCACAGAAAGTGGGAATTAGTGAATGAGATATTGATGCACAGGAAGTGGGAATTAGTGATGGAGATATCGATGCACAGGAAGTGGGAATTAGTGATGGAGATATCGATGCACAGGAAGTGGGAATTAGTGATGGAGATATTGATGCACAGGAAGTGGGAATTAGTGATGATGTACTGGTGTACAGGGAGTGGGAATTAGTGATGGAGATATTGATGCACAGGAAGTGGGAATTAGTGATGGAGATATTGATGCACAGGAAGTGGGAATTAGTGATGGAGATATCGATGGACAGGAAGTGGGAATTAGTGATGGAGATATCGATGCACAGGAAGTGGGAATTAGTGATGATGTACAGGGAGTGGGAATTAGTGTTGGAGATGTCGGTGCACAGGAAGTGAGTCTGGAGATTGATCGGACTGTTAGATACTGAGCATCTGGCTATTTTTTCAGTTTCAAATATCTTTTATGTGAATCAATGACATCTGAGTCTTTTGCTTGAAAATATGAGGTATAATTGCATTTTTCTCTTTTGCTCCTCTTTTAATCATTTGCTCCACTGAACACTAACAAGGTTAATTTCAATGAGGGGAATATGAAACATTGTTACATTGTATTCAAACGTCAACTTATGTATCTCGTTAGGGGATATAAATGTTTCATAAAATGAATTTTGACTGTTGTATGAAATTTTTTAATACACAAACTTTAGTGATATCAATCATGATCCGGTTTCTTCATGATACATAATACAAAATGACCCAGTGCTCAGGTGTTCATTGACAGCCTGTTATTGTCCTAGGTCAGTCACATAACCTTCCACCCCAATGCTGCTTTTATCAGTTTCATTCTGTAAACTGATCTAATGAAACAAAACATAAAATGTTTGCACAGATTTTCATACTGAATGAGGCTCATTTTAAAACTGTGAACTGCTTTACTTAAAAGATTCTGTCTAGCAAATTCATGCAGTTACCTGCCGTTAATAATTTATCCAGCAGGGGCGCTGTTCCTTGGAGCATTTGGGGTCTGAGTCATTAAGGAGAGAAAAGCATAAAAAAAGGGTAACTTTGCACCTGGCAAAACCACATTGCATTGGACGGGTGGTGAATTTAAAATGTGGGGAAAGATTTATAGATGGAACAGTGTATGTCCTAGATCAGCTTTAAATTTCAGTGTAATAATAAAGTTATCAAGTATCTGTGTGCTACATGAAAAAGCAGCCAGTATTTAACTTATGTGCAAAACAATAAACTAATTTGCACCCCTTGTATTGTAATATGATTTGTCCCAGAGAACATTTAGATGTATATTTACTAAACTGTGGGTTTGAAAAAGTGAAGATGCTGCCTATAGCAACCAATCAGATTCTAGCTGTCATTTTGTAGAATGTACTAAATAAATGATAACTAGTACCTGATTGGTTGCTATAGGCAACATCTGCCCTTTTTTAAACCCGCAGTTTAGTAAATCTAGCCCTTGGTCCTTTTTTTTACCTTACTTTCCTTAATGACATTATCAAGGTGGGACCCAATAATTATAAGTTGGCCCTTTATCCTGTTGACATCCCACTTATACTGATCAACCCCCAAAACACAATTCCATTAGCTTTGTAAGTGATTACGGAATATGGTAGACTTTAACATTTTAAAATTATCACTGAAACAACAGAGGCTCTTCCTCTGAATATCCCTCCACACCTTCTACAAACCCTAAAATTCAACCATTCCACTGGCAACACAAAAAATTTTGTATTGGATTAAATTGGAATTTATCTTACTAAACATTATTACCGACTATACCAAGCAAACTTTCCACCATTGACAGATGCCCTCAAAATAGATTTACGTTCATGGGCTTCTCAAAATATTTCTTGGATTGGTAGAATAACAGCAGTAAAAATGAACCTGACCCCAGACTCCTGTACCTTTTCCAAACCCTCCCAATTAAACTTCCCTCCAAGGTTCTCAAAGATCTATAAAGCAATATTACTAAATTAGTTTTGGCATTCAAGAGACCTGGGGGTAAATGTATGAAGCTCTGATTTTTTCAACTCGCCAGAAATCGGCGACTTTGCAGCTAAAATTTAAAGCGGCGATGGCTTGTAAAGGCAAACTTCGCTTTGGAATACCAACATCAGCTTTTCTACAGATTTGCCATTTTTATCACGACAAAATATAATGCAAAATTCTTCATCCCCCTTCCGTGCTCGAATCCTTTTGTCTTGGTAGGTCCTAACCCTAACCCTCTTCCAGAGGCATAATTTCAACCTTCTATTCCCTCTTTATTAAACATAATCAACCTACTAAAGAGAGATATGAGCTTAGACGGGAGGAGGACATGGGGGAGGTTCTTGGCCTGGAGGATTGGTCCCAAGACGCTGAAGCTGTTGCTAAAATCTCCATTTGTAAACAACTAAAGGAAAACGCCTATTCAGATGGTACCGAGTACCCACAAGCGTGAGAGCCATCTACCCTAATGCTTCTACCTCATACTGGAGAGGATGTGGAGGGGAAGGCTCCCTGGCCCACAGATGGTGGACTTGCCTCAAAATAGTACATTTTTGGAAAGAGGCACATCGTCTGATTAAAGCATTACTCACGTCCGACTCCATGAAAATATTTACCTTCTCCCACACAAAGCCTCCGATACTCCGAAACACACACAAAAGTTGATTGGACACATTCGTGTAAGGAGAGAAACCTAATCGCCCTTAATTGGAAGAAGACAGACTCACCCACTATTCAAACACTCATTCTAAAAATCTGGCAAACACATCATCATCATTTATTTATATAGCGCCAACATATTCCGTAGCGCTAAACACATAAAATGGAACATATCACCAGTATTATTCATAACCGTCCCCTCCAGTTTTCCACCGCTTGGAAGGCCTGGACCTCCTATTTCACAACAGACCTATAGAATAAGCCACACTCCTAACTCATTCATACACTTTCCGGTTTCCATCCCCCTACAACCCTCTACTAACAGCCCCCTGTCCTCCTCCCTCCTCTCTCATATCCTCCAATTACTTACTTTTACTCCTGACCTCTTAGGACCCTCACCCAAAGAACCTCATATCTCCTCTTTACTATATTGTTTAAGATTTATAACTATGTTTATTTGTGAATAATGCCTAAATGATGCTTATATACAAATATATTATTATCAGATTACCATTCGTCTTGATTGGACTCTGTACACCCCTTCCTTCCTTCCTTCCCTTTTATTTTTTGTATCCCTAAAATACTCAATAAACAAATTTAAAAAAATAAATACAAATCTTACAATAATGTGATCAAACCAAATGTACATAAATCATTTTATTAAGCAAAACACATTGTGCAACAAGATTTCCTACCAGAAGAATCACAGATGTGTCTATTTATATGGATTATAATCTTTACCTTATATTCTTACATTTTACCCTAAGACGTACTATGTATGAACACAGATGATCGATCCCATATAAGGTTACATGCACCAGACTGATATTTTCATCTTTCTATTGATTACTTAACAAACAATACAAACAGCTGTTAGAAAGCAGATTTTATCAAGATTTAGAAAATAATCTACAAACTACCAGATAACTAAACCAATACGTGACTGGTGATTGGCCCATCGGTGTTTATAGGTTGTACCCCAGAGTCAGTGATCCAGACGTTACTATTTCTCACAGAGAAGGACACTCACCCAGTTGCCGACAAGAGACGTTGTGTGCATCCTGCGTCTCTTCCACGTCCAGGGAAAATATCTGCAGCCAATCTGAAATAATGAAATGACTTGTATGTGAACAAATGCCCCTTAATGTTCTCCAGGCGAGACAGAACAAAGCCTCATTGTCCCAAGGTGATGGGTGGAGAGATGTGATACTGGTGATTAATATATAATGGCTGATTCCTATTCAACAGGACACTAATAACATGTCCACACACCAGCTTCGTGTAACATAAGAACAGCTCTACGTTCCGGTCCTTCTCTGTACGACAGAAACCTTTTCTAAAGCAAAGGAGCCGCGTAGGACTATTGCTCAGGACAGAAACATAGTATTTGACGGCAGATAAGAACCGCTTGGCCCATCTAGTTTGCCCATTTTTTAAACCATGGCAATCTCCAACTCTTATTTAATTCTTATTTCTATTTAAGGATATCCTTATATCTATCTCAAGCATGTTTAAATTAGAGATGAGCGGGCTCGGATATCTGAAATCCGAGCCCACCCGAACGTTGACGATCCGAGACAGATTCGGGTATTCCCGCCAATTGCAAAACTGAAACCGAGGCTCTGAGTCATAATCCCGCTGTCGGATCTCGCGATACTCGGATTTTATAAATTCCCCGCTAGTCGCCGCCATCTTCACTCGGGCATTGATCAGGGTAGAGGGAGGTTGTGTTAGGTGGTCCTCTGTCCTGCTAAATCTCGTGCTGTGCTGTTCAGTTCTGTGCTGTGCTCTGCTCAGTCCAGTGGTGCTGTGTCCTGTGCTCTGTCCTTCTGAGTTCCGTAGTGCTGCTGGGTCCTGTGCTGTGTCCTGTTCAGTCCAGTGGTGCTGTGTCCTGTGCTCTGTCCTTCTAAGGGCATTGTTATTTCCCCAATATTCCCAAGTTCAAAAATTTTTAAAAAAAAGTTATAAAAAACAAAAACAAAAAAGTAATTATAAAAAAAAAAAAAAAATTAAAAACAAAATATCCAAAAACAATCCTGCAGTATAAGTCCATTGGTACTGCAATATTACAAAGTTCACTGATTCTGCAGTATAAGTCCAGTGGTACTGCTATATTACAAAGTTCACTGATTCTGCAGTATAAGTCCAGTGCTACTCTCCTGTGCCGCATATAATTTTTAAAGGCTTTGCCGAGTGTGTGTGGCTTAGGGGTACGCTCTCTTGTGCTACATATAATGGAAAACAAAAATTTGGAGGATAAAGTAGGGAAAGATCAAGACCCACTTCCTCCTAATGCTGAAGCTGCTGCCACTAGTCATGACATAGACGATGAAATGCCATCAACGTCGTCTGGCAAGCCCGATGCCCAATCTCCTAGTACAGGGCATGTAAAATCCAAAAAGCCCAAGTTCTCAAAAAGTAGCAAAAAGAGAAACTTAAAATCATCTGAGGAGAAACGCAAAGTTGGCAATATGCCATTTACGATACGTAGTGGCAAGGAACGGCTTAGGCCCTGGCCCGTGTCCATGACTAGTGGTCCAGCTTCACCCAAGGATCTAAGCCCTCCTCCTCCTCCCCCCCCCTACAAAAAATTGAAGAGAGTTATGCTGTCAGCAATAACAACAAAACAGCAAAGAACTCTGCCTTCTAAACAGATGACATCACAAATCCCCAAGGCGAGTCCAAGGGTGTTGTTGGTTGTGAACCCTGACCTTCCCATCACTGTACGGGAAGAGGAGACTCCATCCAGCATTTGCAGCATGCCCTCTGCATATGCTGGAAGGATCACCCACAGTCCAGTTACAGATTTGGCTAATTAAGGTGTGAATGTTGTACACCGGGAGGAGGATATTGATGTAGCTGGCGCTGAGGAGGATGTTGATGATTATGATGCAGACAGATACCAAATTGCCTTTCTCAATTTCTATTTATATTCTAGATTATATAACGGCTGAATAGTTTTCTATTTTACTCCTAGTGGAGAGGGGATCTGATGCAGACAGATACCAAACTGCCTTTGTCCATTTCTTTGTATATTTGAATTTCTAGTTCTACAGTCTATGCAGGCTGCTTTTTTTATATTCAACTACAAGTGTAGGGCGGGGGGGGGCATAGATAGCCACCAAAGTAACATGGTCCATTTAATTTCGCTTTCTAGCTCCACAGTCTGTGCAGCCTGCTTTTTTTATCTTCAAAGTATTTACAAGCCTTGCAATCTAAATTAACAAGAGGTAGTGACGTGCTAGAACTCCACCCTCTATATGCTGCAGAGGATGGAGGAGCAAAAGGCCATTCAAGCCTACACAGCCACCTACGACATAGTAAAAGGAGTGGGGATGCGCCTGAGTCAAGCGCACTGGAGAATGATTGTGCAAGGTTCTGCAGCCATTTGAACTTGCCACACGAGAAGTCAGTTCCGACACTGCCAGCTTGAGTCAGGTGATTCCCCTGATCAGGCTTTTGCAGAAGCAGCTGGAGAAAGTGAGCGAGGAGCTGGTACACCATTGCGATTCCACCAAGCATGTAGCTCTTGTGGATGAAGCCCTTCGTACGCTTTGCCAGGATCCGAGGGTGGTCAGTCTTTTAAAGTCAGAGGAATACATTCTGCCCACCGTTCTCGATCCTCGGTTTAAAGCGTATGTTGTGTCTCTGTTTCCGGCGGACACAAGTCTACAGCGGTGCAAAGACCTGCTGGTCAGGAGATTGTCCTCTGAAGAGGACCGTGACATGCCACCAGCTCCACCTTCATTTTCATCACTGTTTGTGCAGTTCCAAAAAAGAGAAACTGCCATTTCTATTGCTACCTTCTTTCTTTCTGTATTTCCTGTGTCCTGTGGTCTGTTCTGATAAGGGCATTGTTATTTCCAAGTTATCCAAAAGTTCAAAAATAAATAAATTTATTTTTATAAAAAAAATTATAAAAAAATGTAAAAAAAAAAAAAATTTTTACAAAAATAATTGTAAAAAAAATATTACAAAATTTTAAAAATCTAGCTTGTACTGCTATTTAAAAGTCTAACTACGATCATTCACTGTTGCTGTACCCAAAAATAATAGGTACTGCTATTAAAGTACAGTCCAGTGGTACTCTCCTGTGCCGCAGAAAATTTGTAAAAGCTTTGCCGAGTGTGTGTAGTTATGTATCACAGGTTTTAAGAAGAGGCACAACACTGTCAACCTGTTAGAGAAACTGAGGGAAATAATCTCTCTGTGGCTCACCCCACTTAGACTCTCCTGGGGATTCGAATAACTGCCATTTCTAGTATTACCTTCTTTCTTTATTTAAAAAAAAAACAAAAAAAACTGTAATTTCTATTACTACGTTAATTGTTTGTGCAGTCACAAAAAAGAGGAACTGCGCCCTTAACTGCTATGTTGGTTTTAGACGTCCATCCGGTGTCCGCCATCTGTTCCCTGGAATTCAGACCAGTTGAGGGTTTTTTTTATTATATTGTGGCCCTGGTATCAAATTGGGTACCGGGGCCACTCCACTACGCAGTCCAGATACTTTTTTGGTGGAATTCAGACCAGTTGAGGTTTTTTTTATTATATTGTGGCCCCGGTATCAAATTGAGTACCGGGGCCACTCCACTACGCAGTCCAGATACTTTTTTGGTGGAATTCAGACCAGTTGAGGGTGATATATTGTGGCCCCGGTACCAAATTGTGTACCGGGACCACTGCACTATGCAGTCCAGAAAGCTACCTCGGTGAAACGTTTTGGACTAAAAACAATATTGTGAGGTGTGAGGTGTTCAGAATAGACTGGGAATTAGTGGAAATGATTGCTAATGAATGCTATTGAGGTTAATAATAGCGTAGGAGTGAAAATAAACCAAAAAAAAACCTTGATTTTAACACTTTTTATGTTTTTTTCAAAATAAATCCGAACCAAAACCTTTCGTCAGGTGTTTTGCGAAACAAATCCGAATCCAAAACACGAGACACCAAAAGTGGCCGGTGCACATCCCTAGTTTAAATTGCTCTACTGTATTAGCCTCTACTACCTCTGATGGGAGGCTATTCCACTTCTCCACTATCCTTTCTGTGATTTATTTTTTTGCAAATGTCAGCGATTGGCTTCTTCCTCCTCCAACGGGGCCACCCCTGGTCTCAAGGGGACGACCCTGCATATTACTGTACCCAATCAGGTTGAGGCGGGCAGCTAACAGCACATCGGATGCTGTAAGCTGCCCTGCAAGCGCGGTTGCGGTGCGCAGCTTAATGTGGTCACGTGGCATCTCATGTGACCACACTGATCACACAGAGCACTGACAGGGCAGATAAGATCATTGGATTTGCTGTTAGCTGCCTGTCAAGAAAACAGAATACCAGGAGCCTGGAGAGAAGAGGAGCAGAAGACAGCAAGGTAAGTGCAGTTTGTTAAATATCAGGGGGAAGGGGGAGGAGGAGGTGACACATTGGCCGTAGAGGGGTGGAGATAAATGGGGGGGGGGTTAATGAATTGGCTACAAGGATTTGCATTTATTTAAATAATAACATATATACAGTGGTGGAAGTGGGCTGGCAGACGGTTAGTGGGCTGGTAGACCGTTAGTGGGCTGGCAGACGGTTAGTGGGCTGGTAGACCGTTAGTGGGCTGGCAGACGGTTAGTGGGCTGGTAGACGGTTAGTGGGCTGGTAGACCGTTAGTGGGCTGGCAGACGGTTAGTGGGCTGGTAGACCGTTAGTGGGCTGGCAGACGGTTAGTGGGCTGGCAGACGGTTATTAGGCTGGCAGACGGTTAGTAGGCTGGCAGACGGGTAGTAGGCTGGCAGACGGTTAGTGGGCTGGCAGACGGTTATTAGGCTGGCAGACGGTTAGTGGGCTGGCAGACGGTTAGTGGGCTGGCAGACGGTTAGTGGGCTGGCAGACCGTATGCCATACCCACCACTTCTACTGTCTTCATTGTAAAACTATTTAAAATTTCCACTTTGACCACTGTAAGTATATATTATACAACATACAACATATTAAGATCTTTCAGTCCTTCTGGAGATATGGTCTTCAGAACTGAACACAGTTTTCCAGGTGAGACCTATACATTGGTATTATTACTTGTTTCTTTCTGCCACTGATTCCTCTCCCTATACAACCAAGCATCTGATTCGCCTTCCTCATTGCTTTGTTACATTGCATATCTGACTTTAAGACCACTGAAATAGTGACTCCTAGATCCTTTTCCTCAGCAGTTTCCAGTATACTGGTGCAGAATACCATAAATGCTTCTGTAGTACTTACCCCAATCTAAGAGGTCACCCACATTACTCCACCTGGAGAATCAGGCCAATCACAGTGCATGGTATGTACAGCAGTCGACAAGTGTCAGGGTGACAGCCGTATAGAAGCGGCTTCCAGCCTCGCACCCTCATTCTTTCTGCATTGTCTATGAACACTGATATTTATGATTGTGAATTGTAACGTGAGCTGGGACGTAGCTGCGCACATTCATCATTTCTATACCCTCATATATCATTACTGTCACAGTAACAAATATCTAAACTTAGAACCCAGCATCATGTGGGCACGATATGACGTCCAACAAGCACTGCCGGTCTATGACAACGATGCTGCCACCATCCACACATAGTATACCACCGAGCTGCAGCTAAACTACATGAAATGTCTCTATAAATATTCAGCACGATACAGCAATCCAGGCTGGGATTTGACTTCAACAAAATAGAGGACGTGTTGGACAGATAGGGTGTGGTCAGACAGGGTGTGGTCAGACGGGGTGTGGTCAGACGGGGTGTGGTCAGGTTGGATTGAGGGGGAAATTTCTCACAATGTTGGGGCATATTTGTGGCCTTTTGTGTGATAGCACCAGGATGGGGTGATTAATGCTGGGTATATGGGAATGTACTGTAAAAGTGGCATGCATGTAGTGCCCATTACTCTGCTACATCATTCTTGTTTATTTTTATACTATTTATTTGCTGTATTTCAATATGGTTGCAATCCGGCTGAATTATTTGCACTTAGTATAGATGCTGTGGGGTTTGGTTCGTAGGCTACCTCGACAGCACGAAAACTAAATATGGGAGAAAAAAAAAGTAATTATCCATCCAGTATGTGTCATGATACTGTACATGACGTTTATACACTAGTGCATGCAATAAAGCTTCCTCATTAATCATTTACAGATCCTTCTATCACCTAGGTTTTCATTTCACTATTTCCATGTTATATTGCATTATCCAATATGTGCTCTTTTTATACTATAGCTTCCCCTTCTGGCATGTTCCAGCAAAACCTATGGCTCAAGCAATGGCTTTCATGGTCCTATTTTCTCCAATGTATGCAGTTTCATGCATGTATTTCCTGAACTAGAATAAGCAGTTATTGTTTTGGCAATGGATGGTTCTGTTCCATTGCTCTGAACCTGTCCACAGTTACACAGAGCTACATGACGCAATTGATCACGTCTAGAACACATGCATTGATACACGCATGCACTGATACATGCATGCACTGATACACGCATGCATTGATACACGCATGCACTGATACACGGATGCATTGATACACACATGCATTGATAGCCAGTAAAATCCATCCCGCAGAAATGAAAATAACAATACAATTTATAAACGTGTTTTGCTTCTTTATCAGAATAATTACAACTGTTCATTGTTTTCACTTCTACATTCATTAGTAGAAATGCTTTTAATCTCATATCCTCTAATTCCACTCATCTATACATTTAATGAAAAGTTAACTGAAAGGACCATTATACATATAAAGTCAGAATTTCATTAACACTGTTTTATTACAAAGCTGAAACCAGTATCATTTTCTGTAGTTTGGTTCTCAAAAAACAAATCAGGAAAAAAAAGTACAAAGTTTTTATAATGTTTAAAATAGAACTACTCCCATTGCTGAGTCCTCACCAGTTTATTAGTATCCTGAAGACATCATATAAGGAAATGTCTCTTAGTTTATTCCCTTCCTACAAATAGATCTTCTCCAGGAATGAGGGAAAGCCGGAATTGCTGGAATGATTGTCTCCCTGCAACACCCCTGATCTCTCCCTGTATAGTGCATTCTGCTCTACTACAGAGATATATTCTCTGTAATGTGTGTAGTGTTTAGAAGTTGTATGTATGTACTGGCACAGCTATTACTATATATAATATATATATATATATATATATATATATATATATATATATATATATATATATATATATTACATATTATATCATCAGCAGCTATTTATATACTGCCACTAATTCCGCAGCGCTGTACAGAGAACTCACATCAGTCCCTGACCCATTGGAGCTTACAGTATAAATTCCCTAACACACACACACACACACACACACACACACACATACAGATAGACTAGGATTAGTTTTGATAGCAGCCAATTAACCTACTAGTATGTTTTTGGAGTGTAGGAGGAAACCGGAGCACCCGGAGGAAACCCACGCAAACACGAGGAGAATATACAAACTCCTCACAGATATGGTCTGGGTCGGGAATCAAGCTCGTGACCCCAGTGCTGTGAAGCAGGGGTGCTAACCACTGAGCCACCGTGTTTATCATAACTTTATATCGTAGCTATTCATTCCGGCTGCTGGAAGAGGGCTCTGAATACTGTAGCTATCCATTCTGGGTGGTGGAATTCGGCACTGAGTACAATAGCCATCTGTTCCGGCTGCCGGAATGGAGCGCTGAGTACCTTTACCATCCACTACACCTGCCAAAATAGGGATTTTAAACAACTTAGCACTTATACATCTTCAGACCAATAATAGGCCTCAGTTGGTGCAGAGACTGCTGTGAGAAGAGCAAGAGGTGAGATGATGGTGCTACAGGTGAGTCCAGCACATAGAAGGTGAGATGATGGTGCTACAGCCAAGTCCAGCACATAGAAGGTGAGATGATGGTGCTACAGCCAAGTCCAGCACATAGAAGGTGAGATGATGGTGCTACAGCCAAGTCCAGCACATAGAAGGTGAGATGATGGTGCTACAGCCAAGTCCAGCACATAGAAGAGGAGATGATGGTGCTACAGGTGAGTCCAGCACATAGAAGGTGAGATGATGGTGCTACAGATGAGGCCAGCACATAGAAGGTGAGATGATGGTGCTACAGATGAGGCCAGCACATAGAAGGTGAGATGATGGTGCTACAGATGAGGCCAGCACATAGAAGGTGAGATGATGGTGCTACAGGTGAGTCCAGCACATAGAAGGTGAGATGATGGTGCTACAGCCAAGTCCAGCACTTAGAAGAGGAGATGATGGTGCTACAGATGAGGCCAGCACATAGAAGGTGAGATGATGGTGCTACAGATGAGGCCAGCACATAGAAGGTGAGATGATGGTGCTACAGATGAGGCCAGCACATAGAAGGTGAGATGATGGTGCTACAGATGAGGCCAGCACATAGAAGGTGAGATGATGGTGCTACAGGTGAGTCCAGCACATAGAAGGTGAGATGATGGTGCTACAGGTGAGTCCAGCACATAGAAGGTGAGATGATGGTGCTACAGCCAAGTCCAGCACATAGAAGGTGAGATGATGGTGCTACAGATGAGGCCAGCACATAGAAGGTGAGATGATGGTGCTACAGGTGAGTCCAGCTCTTATAAGATGAGAAGGAATCCTTTGTTGGCTGTACAGTGGTGAAAATGAAAGAAATGTGAGAAGATTTTGCTTGGGAAGAAATCTTTATGTGTGTGGGATAATCCTAGCAAGTGAATGAAGAATGGACTGGTTACGGACTGTATAGAAGTGAGAAGTAGGTTGGCCATTTTGCACTAGTGAAGTGAGAGAGAACCAGGGACCATTTGAGAGGTTTATTTGTGGCTGGGGTGAGAAAGTGGTGGATTTTCACAATATTCCAGATGAAGGAATGGCAATTTATATGAAAAAAAAAGAGACAGCAACACCCTAAACAACATCCTGAATCTGCTAAATTATGTCAGTACATAAACCATAAAATTAATCTCGCTATTGGGCCACATAGGTAGAAATATTGTGAAATGAGGATTAGAAAATCTGCACTGGAAAATTATATTGACAAATTGATGTCCAAAGGTTGTTTTCAATATGTGTTATCAACAATATTATCTGCCAACCTCAATGACCTTGGGCGGTGATCCCCAAATTGTAAGGGCACAGTCGTGCCCTTATATTAAGGTCACACATTCTGCCATTGGAAATCTGTGAGAGGGGGGGGCATGGTGTTTGAGGCTCTACATCTTAAAATGTATTAAAGCTATTAAGCTGAAATTTGGCATGCAAATGGAGAACTGTCCACAGGTGCCGCATGTCAAATTTCAGAAAAAAAAAGAATAAAAAAAATGACAATTTAGGAACAATCTAAAGTTCAAAATCTCGCAGTTTTTTTCCACTTCCTGTTTTGCAAAAGTCACTGTTTTTCTGGGTTTGTTGGGAGAGTGTAACTCGGTGTACAGGGCGTTTAAAGACACGCGGTAACTTTTGTTAGAAAGCTATTAGGGCTGAGGAGTGCCTTTGAGGGTTCACAAGTTTTTTTTACAATTTGGTAAAACATGCCCCATTTTAAAGATAGGGGATTTCAGAAAAGTTCATAATGTTGCACATGTCAGATAGAGTCTTGTGCTGGGTGTAGTATATGTGGCGTCACAAATATGGCTGTGTGTTCCCCCGCATACCAATTTTGATTTGTAAACTACAGACAAATTAGAGATATTTACTGGCTGTAGGTGGGCTGGTTAGTGTTTTGGATCTGAGGGGGGGGGGGGGGGGGGCACACTGTATAATTTTTAGCCCTGGCACCGCTTTTATTTCAAAGTTTATCCCTCAGTGCGATGCCAGAGGAATGGATGGGGAATGCACTCAGCACACCATTCCAGCAGCCGGAATGGATGGCAAAGGTACGTGCAAAGACATTCCAGTATCCTGAATAAGGCCTTTATCACTTTTACATGGAGTTCTAGCAAATTGTATATGCATGTCAAAATTTAGGCTAAGCCACAATATCTTTGATTTATTCTCTATGTAAAATGGGTCTTGTATCCACACATCTTTCCTATTGCTTATTAGCCACACTGCTTACAAACGCTACTCCGAATAATACTGCTACATTTTCACTTTTAACTGCAGAACGGTTTGAAAATAGAGCTAGCGATCTTTTACAATAGAGACACTTTGGAACTCAATAGATATATAGGAAGTAGAAAATTATTGATTCCACACGCACAAGAGTGTTGGGGAGGAAATGAGCTAAGCTCATTGCGCATCAGAGCTCCTACTATGTGGGCGTGCTGTGGACATTAGGTCTATTTATAGTATTAGGGGATTTTTCCACTAGCGTCGGAAAATCCCCTAATACTATAAATAGACCTAGCGCAATGAGCGTATCGGAGCTCCTACTAGGTAGGAGCTGTTTGCGGCGGCTCCTCCCTTTTTTTAATTTTTCTTCAATCAAGAAAGATTTGTGGATCTTACAAATATGGGGCCCCCCTGGCCAAAGAACAGAAGACTGCAATCAACAATGCTAGCAAGCAGCATGTTGTATCCGGCGTGTGTGAAACCAAACTCTCCTGAGTTTGCTTCATCGCAGCTTCATACATTTGTAGACTTGTATAGCTGCAGTGACAAACAGTCGGGAGTTTGATCTCTATCGATTTTGCAAATAGCGATTTTGACAGAAGCACAACTCTGGTGATTTTACAATCTCAGCTTTATACATCTGAGTTTCAACTCTCCCGAGAAAATCGCTGGATTTGCAAAATCGCACCTTGATACATTTACCCCCAGGACTCCAGTATGACAGGTGATGGGAGTTCCTAATTTAACGTGTCAGCATGCTAGCGATTTTCTAATGGGAAATCAACTATTCTTTGGAATGCCGGAGTGACATTACTCTAATACTGTAAAAGAAACTCATTCTATTTTGTCTGGTCTGTTTTGGTACATTAGATATGGTCTAGGAGGCTTATGTTCTGCTTCCCGTGACTATCTCCGATGTATGTGTAAAACAGAGGATTGATTGATTGATCAATTACAATTCATACTCTCGTGTTAAGTGATGTATACTTAATATAACATAATACAACATTGGACATTGATGTTCTTTTGAATTAACATTTAGAATTAATAGCGCATCAGATATTACTAGATGACTTATGAAGAACATAATTGTCAGGGTAATAAGATCGGACATTTTCAACCCTCTGATTTAACAGAGATATGTAGATGACAGCAACTGATGAACTCCAAAATTTGATCTATCAGCAGGATGATATAATCATATTGGATGCATCCCCTTCCCTACTCCTCTGCCTGTCATCCGATCCCCTTCTCCTCTGCCTGTCATCCGATCCCCTGCTCCTCTGCCTGTCATCCGATCCCCTGCTCCTCTGCCTGTCATCCGATCCCCTGCTCCTCTGCCTGTCATCCGATCCCCTTCTCCTCTGCCTGTCATCCGATCCCCTGCTCCTCTGCCTGTCATCCGATCCCCTTCTCCTCTGCCTGTCATCCGATCCCCTGCTCCTCTGCCTGTCATCCGATCCCCTGCTCCTCTGCCTGTCATCCGATCCCCTGCTCCTCTGCCTGTCATCCGATCCCCTGCTCCTCTGCCTGTCATCCGATCCCCTTCTCCTTTGCCTGTCATCCGATCCCCTGCTCCTCTGCCTGTCATCCGATCCCCTGCTCCTCTGCCTGTCATCCGATCCCCTGCTCCTCTGCCTGTCATCCGATCCCCTGCTCCTCTGCCTGTCATCCGATCCCCTGCTCCTCTGCCTGTCATCCGATCCCCTGCTCCTCTGCCTGTCATCCGATCCCCTTCTCCTCTGCCTGTCATCCGATCCCCTTCTCCTCTGCCTGTCATCCGATCCCCTGCTCCTCTGCCTGTCATCCGATCCCCTTCTCCTCTGCCTGTCATCCGATCCCCTGCTCCTCTGCCTGTCATCCGATCCCCTGCTCCTCTGCCTGTCATCCGATCCCCTTCTCCTCTGCCTGTCATCCGATCCCCTTCTCCTCTGCCTGTCATCCGATCCCCTGCTCCTCTGCCTGTCATCCGATCCCCTGCTCCTCTGCCTGTCATCCGATCCCCTTCTCCTCTGCCTGTCATCCGAACCCCTTCTCCTCTGCCTGTCATCCGATCCCCTGCTCCTCTGCCTGTCATCCGATCCCCTGCTCCTCTGCCTGTCATCCGATCCCCTGCTCCTCTGCCTGTCATCCGATCCCCTGCTCCTCTGCCTGTCATCCGATCCCCTTCTCCTCTGCCTGTCATCCGATCCCCTTCTCCTCTGCCTGTCATCCGATCCCCTTCTCCTCTGCCTGTCATCCGATCCCCTTCTCCTCTGCCTGTCATCCGATCCCCTTCTCCTCTGCCTGTCATCCGATCCCCTGCTCCTCTGCCTGTCATCCGATCCCCTTCTCCTCTGCCTGTCATCCGATCCCCTGCTCCTCTGCCTGTCATCCGAACCCCTTCTCCTCTGCCTGTCATCCGATCCCCTGCTCCTCTGCCTGTCATCCGATCCCCTGCTCCTCTGCCTGTCATCCGATCCCCTTCTCCTCTGCCTGTCATCCGATCCCCTTCTCCTCTGCCTGTCATCCGATCCCCTTCTCCTCTGCTTGTCATCTGATCCCCCCTCCCGCCCCACAGCAGTGTATTTGTGATCCCTTCCGCCCCAGCACTGTGTTTGCGATCCCGATCCCCTCTCTCCCCACAGCAAATTTGGTGCACAGGGGTGACGTGAAAGAAAAGCTGCTGCAGAAGTGGTGATGTGAGATAAAATCTGGGGCATAGGCAGTGACAAGTGAGAGAAAAGCTGGTGCGCAAGGGGTGACGTGAGAATAAAGCTGGTGCAGTTGGCAATGGCATGTGATCACAAAGCTGGTGGGCATTGGGGTATGTGTGAGAGAAGCCATGCACTGGAAATGGAGGGTGCTAGGTTTAGAGGAAATCTTAGGAAAAATTACTTTATCAAAACTGTACTGGACAGGTGGGACAGTCATCCAACAGAGGTGGTAGAGGTTAGTATAATAGAGCAATATTAAAACTCGTTTTTTAGGGATTAAGAAAAATAGTGGAAATTAGATTGGCCAAGTTATTTTTAAAGGCCGTACAATTTTAGGCTTATAAATTTATTATCAATATTTTTACTTTACAAAAAGCCATGAAATTCCATAGACAAAAAACATTACGGTTAACATGTCCGATTATGGTTCCTTACACACCATCTAAAGTGTAAGAAAACTCTTGAAACTTTTCCACTCAAACTCCAAAAAGCAATGAAATTACGACGATTAAGGCAGAAACCTTAATGAAAGTGTTACTTGCGCAATACAGACATGATTTTACAACATTCGTAAAGCAGCGCCTCCGGGAATGTCCTGCGTCGGGGAGAAGGTAAGTGTATATTTTAATAAGTTTGTTCATTACATGCTTCGGTCTTGTGTAGATCTATTGGGTGTCATTATCCCCAGCATCGCGATACCGATTACCACCGGGAAATCATGCTGGAAGTTGTTGTACTGATGAATGTTAGATGACACATTTGCATCCAACTGTAAATCAGGCCCTTAAGGGAAACAGCTCTGTTACTATTGCGCTAAGGATCTGAGGGTTCAAATTGCACCAGCGACTTTCTCTACCACATTTATTCATGATCTGGGGTGTAAATGTATTAAGCTGAGAGTTTTCCGGCTGGTTTGAAAAACCAATCAGATTCTAGCTATCATTTATTTAGTACATTCTACAAAATGACAGCTAGAATCTGATTGGTTGCTGTAGGCAACATCTCCACCTTTCAAACCCACCGGAAAACTCTCAGCTTGATACATTTACCCCCTGGTGTTATTCTGATTTACAACGGGAGGCCGGTCTCCTGAGACATATTTCAGTATGGTATTAATTGATGACACTTTTCATAATATCCTTAGAAAGACTGAAAAATCTGTGATTGTCATTTACATTTTATATATGACATTCTGTAGTGCTTTCTACTTTGGCTTCTATACATTCAATATTTAGTTTTTATCTATAAAGTATGTCCAATAGAGATGATGTCTGCACTTTCTGCAGTATGTGCCTGGTATGTACTGCTGTGGATGTGTATATGTATTGTATATAGACACATAGGGTTTGATTCATTAAGGAAAGTAAGGCAAAAAAAATGAGTACTTTTTTACCTGGACAAAACCATGTTACAAAGGGGTGCAAATTAGTTTATTATTTTGCACATAAGATAAATACTGACTGTTTTATCGTGTAGGACACAAATACTTGATAGCTTATTTGTACACTGAAATCTAGAATATGCTCGGCCCCAATTATAAATTGCCCCTCACATTTTAAATTTACCTCTGCCTCCAATTCAACATGGTTTTGCCAAGGTTCAAAGTTACTCAATTTGTTTTCATTACTTTCCGTAATGAATCAGGACCATTATTACTGAGTAGCAGCAATTCAATTCTTCCTCCAGGTTTACCGGATCTTTCCAGGTAAAAGAGGTCGTTCTTGTGATCTAATAGGAGCTGCATGAATTAGTTACCTGGATGTAAAGAAGCAAAGACCCTAAAAACCCTAGAATAATAATACATTCCTGGGGTCACAGGGGCAGGGCGATTAGTTGAGGATGTTCTTTATCCTCCTCTAGCTTTATGTCGCAGTTAGTTTTATATCTGACACAGTAACCAGAGCGAAGCTTCACCAGTAATGATCTCTCAGATCTGCCTCTGACCAATCACATCGAAGCATCTGTTAAAGCGGCTCCGCAGTGCAGGTTCCGCCCTCGAAGAGGTTATCGCCTGGACCCGTAGCAGTGAATAGGAGGCTCTGTCATAGTTACACCTCTGTCTGCTTCTACAGACACCGATTCTGTCACACCCACAAATTGCTGACTAAATGGCAGAATGTCCTTTAAGCGTGTCTGAAATGCTTTGACGCTGTGCATGCGTTACTAATATGCAGGAGCGATCACTGGAATGAAAAATGGAATAAAACTTTCAAACTTATTTGAATATTGTGACAGGATGGACCGCCTACCCCCTCGCCAGTACATCTGGGCTGGTACCCCTGACCTCTTACTATGGACCAGGGTTGCTCTGGATGGACCTTCCCCCTGGCCCATCACACTGGCCAGAGCTGCTGGGTAACGGCAGAGCGGTGGTGCTGGGAAGCTGGGTCCAAAGCTCCGACAGCTGGGTACAGATTAGATTTTGGGTCTAAATCTGTAGGTCACAGGATTTTCAGCATGGAGAAGTTCTCAAGCAGGTCTTTGAAGCAAGTGATGTTTTTTTGCAGTCACACTCATTGAAGGTACCAGTGATCAGGTCAAAAGGAACAAAAATGATGATCCATTTCAGGTCTCTCTATTTATACGGTTTGGACACAGCCTCACAGGGTAAGCCAGCCCCCTGAGGTCTGAGTTATTTTTACTATCAGGATACAATATATATCTCCCAAATAGGGACCTACATGCAATGCAAAGCCAACAATATTTACACTACTCAGTTATGTGCATGCATTATCTGAGATGCAGCCACACCAGACAGCCAGGCAGTGCCCCCCCCTGCTGAGTATACAGACTAAACACGTGTTGTCACTTTATATAAAGATTTACTTAGCATTTCCTGCTAGCACCAAATAGACTTCCTCTAGCAAAGTTACAAACCCAAATAATGACACTTCCATACAAAACACATCCCAATGTAACACGATAAGTGCATTTCAAATTATACATTGGTGCCTCCACCTCTGATTGAAATACATTTCTACAATAAATTATTTCTACATGAGCCAGCCACAAATAAGTTATTTATAAGTGACCCAGTCACAAGCATTATAGGGTGTTTTTAAAATAATTAGCCAGCTACTGGCTTGTGATATGAAGTTGCCTTATATTCCACTGTGAGGAGAAAATCCCACCTGTAACATTAAAATCGTACTGGCCGTACCCGGAATATTCCTGACACATCATAACAGGATGATACAGAGGATGTAATGAAATACAATATGCGCCTAGTTTTAGAGCCACAGTGCACGGTGTATAGAGCTGTTATGGAGGATCAGAAGTTTAGGGGAGGAGGACAACAGTCAACCCTGTGGAAAGAGGTGAATTTGGAAATAAGACAAAAGCTTATAGTTCACATAGAGCATAGTATTAGCAGAAACCCATTATCACGGCGCTCGTGCTGTTATGTGCAATAGGTGTCAGCGGCATTGGTGGTAGATGTTAAACCACAAGAAGCCTTTAGACTTAACTAATGTGTTGGTTTCATTTCAGAACTTGTTGTAACAGGTGCATATATATTATATATATATATATATATATATATATATATATATATATATATATATATATATATTGTAGTATAATCAGGGAAACAGATATCATCTCCTGGGTGAACAGCAGCAGTAACACACACAAGTCCAGGAGTTTCTGAATCACAGCCAGTTTATTCACCAGCTTGAAAATAGGAACAAAACACAAATAAACTCCTAGCCATCTGGCTTCTAGCCAATACTTGTATGGAGACCCTCTCTCATGTGTCCCACACATTCACCAAACCACATGTAACTGTTGCTCCCTGCAGCCAGTGTCTCCGGGGGCAGCTCACCTCTCCCAGGTCTGAGACACTGGATGCATATCCCAGCTGCCTTATCACAGACACCACCCCGGTGCATCTCTTGATTTGTCTGTTTAACCCACAAATGACAGGAACCTGGGACTTATGTACCTGCCATTTATCACTAGCCCAGAGTTTCTGTTACATATCCTTCCCCCTTGTTTCGACCTGTGGGGCGGAACACTTGTAGTTCTTAAACAATAGATCCGGGACAATGCATCTGCATTGGCCAGTTGACTTCTTGCCTATGTTCTACAGAAAACTTAAAATTTTGGAGGGCCAAGAACCACCTAGTTATTCTCCCATTAGTTTCTTTGTTCTTAGACATCCACTTTAACGGAGCATGGTCGGTGATTAGCCTAAACTTCCGGCCCAAAACATAATTTCTTAATGTTTCTAAGGCCCATTTAATTGCCAGGGCTTCTTTTTCAATAGTGGCATAACTTCTTTCACGCGCCATTAACTTCCAGCTTAAATAAATAATAGGATGCTCTTCACAATTCTTACTTTGGGACAGGACCGCACCTATCCCTACATGTGATGCATCCGTCTGCACAACAAATTCATTTTTGAAGTCAGGTGTCACTAAACCCGGTTGCGTGCACAATGCCATCTTTAATGCCTGAAAAGCCTTCTCTGCTTCTGGACTCCACGTAATCATCACTGACTTCCTACCCTTAGTCAGGTCAGTCAATGGGACCGCAATAGTGGCAAAATTGGGAATAAACCTTCTAGAATACCCGGTGATTCCCAGGAAAGCTCTAACTTGTTTCTTCTTCAGAGGTCTTGGCCAGTTTTGTAATGCCTCAATTCTATTAAGTTGGGGCTTTATCAGACCTCTACCAATGGTATACCCCAGATATTTCACCTCCTCCATTCCTAAATAACACTTTTTTGGGTTACTGCCTGCCAGATTGAGTCCAACACTGCTTGAACCCTGGACAGATGGGACTGACAATCTGGACTATGAATAACTACATCATCAATGTAGGCTGCAGCATAATGTCTATGGGGCCTTAGTATCTTACCCATCATTCTCTGAAATGTGGCCGGCGCCCCTGGAACCCAAATGGTAACCTCTTATGGGGCAGAAAATGCTGTCTTCTCTTTGGCTCTGTCTGTCAGTGGTACCTGCCAGTACCCTTTGGTTAGGTCTAAAGTGGTTAAATAACGTGCTGCACCCAACTTTCAATAAGCTCGTCCACTCGAGGCATTGGGTATGCATTAAACTTAGACACCTTATTTAGTTTACGAAAGTCATTGCAGAAGCGTAAACTCCCATCAGGCTTCGGAATGAGCACGATAGGACTTGTGATTCACTATGTGATTCTTCAATTACATCCAATTCTAACATTTTCTTAATTTCCTTCGATACTAACTCCCGTTGGGCCTCTGGTATTCTATAGGGTTTCATATTGACCTTAATCCCCAGGTCAGTGACTATATCATGATTAATGACTGTTGTTTTACCAGGTCCATCCACAAATAAGTGTCTATTTCTTATGAGAAACTCTTTAGCATCTCTCTGTTGGGCAACTGAGAGGGTGTTGGCTACGACTACTTCCGGAACCAGCGGTAAAGCAGGTGCCGGGGTAACCGGGGGTAACTGACAGGGCTACTCTATCTTTCCAAGGTTTTATAAGGTTTACATGGTAAATTTGTTCTGGTTTTCTTTTCCCTGGCTGATATACCTTGTAGTTAACTTCCCCACTCTCCTTTTTTTAAAGGGTCCTTGCCATTTAGCCAACAATATACTTTCTGCAGTAGGCACTAAAACAAGCACCCTGTCGCCAGGAGTAATGGTGCACACTTGGGCATTACGGTTATACACCCGTTGTTGTGCCAGTTGGGCTGGCTCTAGGTGATCTCTTACTATTGGCATCACTGCAGATATTCTTTCTTGCATCTGGGAAACATATTCAATCACAGATTTATGGGGACTAGGTTGCCCCTCCCACGTCTCCTTGGTGATATCCAGTAACCCCCTAGGGTGTCTCCCATACAACATATCAAAAGGTGAGAACCCCGTGGAGGACTGGGGTACCTCTCTAACTGCCAGTAACAAGTAGGGTAAGAAACAGTCCCAATTTTTCCCATCTTTGCCCACTACCTTCTTTAGAATATGCTTTAACGTTTTATTAAACCTCTCTACTAACCCATCAGTCTGTGGGCGATACACAGAGGTCCTTAGTTGAGGGACCTTAAACAAGCGGCACAGCATAAAAGGATTACTCTGGTCAGTGAGGATTTCTTTAGGTATCACAACTCTGCTAAAGACATGTACGAGTTCCCTAGCAATAGCCTTTGTTGATGTATTACGTAATGGGATCGCCTCCGGGTACATTATAGCATAATCTAATATCACCAGAATATATTGATGCCCCCGGGCAGACTTTAGTAAAGGACCCACCAAATCCATAGCTATCCTCTCAAATGGTACTTCAATAATGGGTAACAGGACAAGCAGACTATTAAAGTGTGGCCTAGGAGCATGGTATTGACACTCTGGGCAGGATGTGCAATAATCAGATACATCTTTATGGATCCCTGGCCAGAAAAACCGCTGTAATATTCTCTGAGGTTTTTTTCTACCCCTGGATGTCCTGCAGTTATATGACCATGAGCCAAGTCCAAAACTGTTCTCCTATAAGCCTTAGGTACAATTAGCTGCTCCACAATATCTTCACCCTTTTTGGACATTTGGTACAATAACCCTTGATTCATTCCCGTGTAAGGATACGACAATCTATTATTGAGCTCTAGAGGGTTCTCCATCAACCACTTTGACATTTTCCATAGCATTTAGCAGAGTGGGGTCCTGTAACTGCTCTGAGGCAAATATATATTATCCCACTTCAAGATCAGCCATCCCATCAGCTGGTTCCACAACATTTCCTCCTTCAGTAGGAGGTACATTCTCCTGTGCTCCACTACTGCCCTCGTCACTTCCTGTCTCACCCAGCATATTTGAGAAAGGAAAGGTTTCATATTCTGGGAACACTTCCACCCTTACTACATCTGTAACATTATTTACTGGGTCTGGGCTATTTACTTGTGTAACCAACTGGGTTCCCCACAGCTCCCACAAGTGAGAGAAATCTCGCCCCAGTATTACATCGATCCCCAAACGAGGGATTAATCCCACAGTAAATATCACTGAACCAAACTGTGTTACTATGTTCACTGCAGCGGTAGCATAATGCTGTGTATCCTCATATATACAGGTTACCCCAACACCTTCCCCTAGATGCTTTACGTGGCTCACCAACCCGGCTTTCACTAGTGTCACCATGCTACCAGAATCTAGTAGAGCATTTACACTTTTGCCTTCTATTGTAATTACACACATTTGTTTGTCTGACTCAGGGTGTCGGTCTGCAGCGCAGTCCAGCTGGGCAAAGAAAGACATTCTGCGCCGTACATAAGCAGTATCACACTACATAGACTCAGAGGTAAGTGAGCAGTTAGCAGCAATATGGCCTAATTCACCACATCTAAAACATCTTATATTTCTATCAAGGCCTATACGAGGCTGGGACCTTCTTGGCATGACTGGCCAATCTCCAGGTTCCCGACCCTCAGTCTCTGGATGTTTCAGCTCATTCCACCACCCAGCACCCTTTTCCCCCTGGAACAGTCTTACCAGAGGTCACTGGAGATCGGCGTAGTGGAACTAGGGCCCGGCGAGGTACACTCGTTAGTTCTTCAGCCGCCAGATACCTCTCGGCCATCTCCACGAGCTGGTCTGCTGTTTTGGGGTCTCCATGACTTACTCAGAGTTGCAGGCAGGGCCCTTAGATATCGATCCATCACGATCCTTTCCACAATTTGGGGGCCTGTCAAAGTCTCTGGTTGTAACCACTTTTTTGTAAGGTGGATTAGGTCATGTATCTGTGTGCGGGGAGGTTTATCCTCCCGGTATCCCCAACGATGTACTCTTGGAGCACGGACAGACATTGTGACACCTAAACGGGTCAAAATTTCCGCCTTCAACTTATCGAAGTCCCTGGCACCAGTAACGCTGAGATCATAGTATGCCTTTTGTGACTCCCCAGATAGGAGGGGAGCCAGCAGGCCGTTCCACTGAACTTTAGGCCAATTTTCTCTTCAGCAGTTCTCTCGAACGTTGTTAAATAGGCCTCTATATCATCTCCCTCGGTCATCTTCTGAAGGAAATAACTAGTTGGTATAGAGCTGGAGCTATCGGTGACCTCCGGGGAAGCCTTGTCAGACCGGGACACTAGAGCCTGCACCACCTCTTTTAGGTCCTGGCGGTCTTGGTGACGTTCTCTCTGGATTTCCTGCAGAGCTGCATTAATTAGCCTGTTAGTTTCCTGCTGAGCTGTAGCAGATTGTACCAACGCTTTGAATATATCTTCCATGTTGCCTCCTTGTGCAGGAAAAGGGCGGAACATAGCCTTCTTAATAAGCTGGCGATTTCCCGGGTTAGGGTTCATAAGACTTGGTCATATAGCGTACTTTCCCAAAATTGGGTGCCTGTCTCTTTAAATTTTCACACAGTCTCTTTTTGGTTGAGACAGTAGGCTTCTGCTTGCCCACTGTAGCTGAAGTAGCCAATTTAACTTTATACCAACAAAGCACTTTCTTTGTAGAAGGAGCACCTCACTTGACTTAAAAGCTGTGGAACTACAACACCCAGCATATATCACAAACTTTTCCTTTGCAGAGCAAAAGTTTTTCCTTTTTCTCCTTTTACTTCTGCTCAATGGTTTTGCAAAAACATTTGCACATTTCTGTTGCTTCAACACAGAAAACATCCACTTTATACTGAAAAGATTTTCAATAAATTTCTCATTTTAAGGTCTCGTGTTCTTGGTTTGTGCACAGAAGAGGCCACACCCAACTTGTGCTTTGCAGACACACACTAATACTTGTTTTTTTTCAGTCTTAATGAACACACCTGTTTCCATTAATTAACACAACTTAGTCTTTCCATTGCAGAAAACATTTTTGTCTGTGCCCACAATGTGCTCATTTTCTGAGACTTCATAAACACATTTGTATTGATTCTGCTTTAGAGCAATTAACAAACACAGTCCATGAAACACTTGATTCCTTCGCCTCTCACTGGTCTTTGCAAACACTTCTGTTTTCCCAACACAAATGACCAGTTTTCACAGACAACTTAACTCTTCTCAACTCATCACATATGCAGCAAATCTGTACAGACAGCATTTCACAGTAGGATTTATTACTCACATCCACGTGGTTCTCTGGATCCACTGTTCCTGTGCATAAACAATCCAATATTTAGCTGCTTTCCTCCACATGACAAGACACGCATGTATTTCTCAATGGTGTTTGTCCCCTTTAAACTTTCCAAGCACACACAGAGCTGGTTTCTGTAAGTATCTCCAAGACTGCTGCTATTCTTGATCTGCGCAGATCTTTGCAAGCCGATTCTCCACCATATGTAGTATAATCAGGGGAACAGGTATCACCTCCTGGGTAAACAGCAGCAATAAGACACACAAGTCCAGGAGTTTCTGAATAACAGCCACTGCCAGTTTATTCACCAGCTTGTAAACAGGAACAAAACACAAATAAACTCCTAGCCGTCTGGCTTCTAGCTAATACATGTATGGAGGGTCTCTCTCATGTGTAGGACCTTATGTCCCACACATTCACCAAACCACATGTAACTGTTGCTCCCTGCAGCCAGTGTCTCCGGGGGCAGCTCACCTCTCCCAGGTCTGAGACACTGGCTGCATATCCCAGCTGCCTTATCACAGGCACCACCCGTGCATCTCTTGATTTGTCTGTTTAACCCACAAATGACAGGAACCTGGGACTTATGTACCTGCCATTTATCACTAGCCCAGAGTTTGTCACAATATGTATATATATATATATATATATTTTTTCCATATGTATATATATATATATATATATATGTGTATATATATATATATATATATATATATATATATATATATATATATATGTGTATATATAGATATATATATTTATATGTGTATACAATCAAGTGCATAAATATTAGGACATCGACACAATTCTCATATTTTGGGCTCTATACACCACCACAATGGATTTGAAATGAACCTAACAAGAGGTGCTTTAACTGCAGACTTTCAGCTTTCATTTGAGGGTATTTACATCCAAATCAGGTGAACAGTGTAGGAATTACAACGGTTTCTATATGTGCCTCCCACTTGTTAAGGGACTTTCATCCTCTTCTAATTCCAAAGTGGCATCCTCAATTTGTGCATCACCGGCTACACTCGGGCTGTTCATGCACACATCTGCAGAACTGCTAAAAGCAGCCTTCTTTATGGGTACACTGTCAGACAGGTCAGGATTACACATAGTACTCGTGGATAGACTCTCCTCAGGGATTTGTGTCATTTCTGAATTCTGAATATGAAAATACATTTTCCTCTAATGCCTTACTGTTTTCTTCCAGCTCGGCTTTTACACATAAAAGTATTTAGACACCACTTTTGGGGTCCGAATGACAAGGTCTTGCTTGGTCACGATACCTCAGTGACAGTTGCAGAACTCGCACTCATAGAGAAAGGCGAAGGCCTCATTCTTTCTTTGCCACTTTGTGTGTAGAATGACATGTTAGCAATTTTATTTTTTTCTGTAGATAATTTTGCCTGGATTACAGGTCTTTTTTTCTTGACCAAGGTAAAAGGTGTTTTTTTACATTTTTTTTCCCTGACTTAAAAACACTATGCACTTATACATAGGCTTTACCAGATGACGTAGAGGGATTACTATCATGGTGCCAGCAGCTGCTTGGTGCTCCTGCTCTTCTGTGTACTGCTGTGAATCCATTTTGATTACACCGTACACTTTTTGATGCAAATTCAGAAGAAAAGCCTGCCAGGCCTAGTATTTCTATTTCAGCAATGAGAATTAGCAATGGAGCTCTCTTCTTTGTGTGTTACCTATATAACACAATAGAATGTGACTGCAGAATTACACCAAGCCAGCCAGCACTAGGATTTGTATTTCAGCAATGACAATTAGCAATGGAGCTCTCCTGAATGTCACTGGAGACTTTGTTGAACACTGTTACCCCTCCTCTTTCTATTCTATCTATGTTGCTGCCCAACTGCTCTACAGACTGTGATACCCCTTCTGTGTCCCTCTGTGAAATGGCGCTAGATTGCCGTGGAGGGAAGTACTTATAGATTTCAAAACTCGCGAGACCCGACGACGTAACAATGACGTTTTGCCTCGTTTTCAATTCCGAAAAAGCGCGAAAGTACCGAGCCGTCTCGACTCGGTACTCGGATATGCTAAGTTCGGGTGTGTTCGGTTCTCGGGGAACCGAGCCTGAACATCTCTAATAAAGAGATGGATTTTCAGAGATTGTTTGAAAATTTGAAGAGACGAGGTGCAGGTGAGTTAGATCTACGAGGTCATCATGGAGAGTATGGTGAGGTGAGATTTGAGCTGTATCCAGGGCTGGGGTTGTTGAGGGCTTTGAATGTGAGTAATTTGAATTGGATTCTAGAGGACACAGGAAGCCAGCGAAGGGATAGTAAAGTGGGGCCGCAGATGAGAGGAAGCAAAGTAAAAAGCAGAAAATCTAACCTTTATTAGTATCTACTTACTGCACATTACAAGGGAAATAAGCCTTATTGATATAACATATTACTGCTGTTACATCTGGCGCAGTTCAATGATTTTATGATGCTGTAGAAGTTTTGAAAGGTTTTTTTATTGCTTTTTGTCTAAAATTAAACATAGTAAATGTTCTGCCGTCTTCACAATAGATGCAGAAATGTTTACAATTTCTGTCAATGGTAAAGACTATTTAATTATGGAATTATTTTACTGTAATGTTTCAGCAGATCTTAGAATTAAATATTACTGCAACATCTGTCGCGTTGTCTTGGTTTGTAAATCTCCTGCACTGTGACAATCACAGGGACTCATCAGAGCCCTTCACAGACTGTTATGTTATTGTTTATGATGAATATTCACAAAGCTGGATGTACTTTAGCGTTACTGAGAATGGACGCTGAGCGGGATTCAGTCATGTTTAGAATGATCATTTTCTTTCATTTCCCCAGAATCATATCGCCAATGGCCGTCTTCCCTCATCACCTTCCACAAAACCTGCTGTAACAGCCTCAAGATTCTGAAACAGGAAATAACAAAGAGGATAATGAAGGGTTAAGATCGGGAAGAAGCAGACTCATGATATAACAACGGGGTTCAGGTATGCGCTACAGTCCACCACCAATGGGGCCGAGTACTGCGCCACTTTACGTATCACACAGAGCATGCCCAGAAAAGTGGCTGCCCGTATATGTGTCTATTCAGATTTGGGTGATTCTGGCAGTTATGCCCACTTGCACCTGGAAAAGTTGCCCGGGGAGGTGAAGAAGCAGCTCACATAGAAATACAGTGAGGGCGTGTTTGGGGAATTGGGAACAGATGCATATACGCTTGTACAAGACATATTATTTGCAGGTGGTCAGGACAGGTGCAAGTAGCAGATGATGAAAGTCACCAGTAATAGTGAACCGCTTCTGATTGGCTGGTTACGAATGCTCCGCTTTATTCGTTGTACATGCATATATTATATTATGCATTTCATGTACATGAGACGTTGTTTTTCCAGTATTATAGAGGGTTTTGAAGTTTTTTGATGCATAATAACGAAGACATATTTTGCAAAGGAAACAAATTGTTATAAACATGGGTGTAAGTGTGTGTAATGTAACACTGGGGTGAACCAGGAGCAAATGCTACTGATGCAGACAATACTCTATAATATTTGCATTTTGCATATGCCAAAATTGCAGCCAACACCGCAAGAGGCCCAATATGTGTCATAAATACTCTGCTGTATTATACATATAAATACATATATATACAATAAGTATGGTTGAACATATAGGTGGACATAGCATAAGTGAAAGGCTCCAGTGACTGCTCCTGTAAATACATAGATGCTGGAGCACAAACCTCTTCCTCCCACAGGCGTAAGATGACCAGGAAGTCGTCTGATTTTATTTTTGTCATTATTTTTGCTTTTCTAATGACAGTTACATATTTTACATTCTCCCCACTTAATTATATATCACTTGCTCAATCCCTCTGGCACCCAGGGCCACCGAGGGGGTACGGATGATAGTGAAGAGCCTGGACAGTCCCCTCCTCCTCCACGATGCGGCTGCTCCCAGTTTCTGATAGGCTGGGAGCCGTGGCTCAGTGACATCAACACTGCGCTGCGCTCCCAGTCTGTCAGTGACCTGGAACCACTGCATCACAGAGAAGGGAAGATAATGGAGCATTAATTTGATAGGAGAGGGGAACATTTACTGTGATTGGGCGGAGGGAGAGGGGGCATTTACTGTGATTGGGGGAGGGGGCATTTACTGTGATTGGGGGAGGGAAGAGGGGAACATTTACTGTGATTGGGCGGAGGGAGAGGGGGCATTTACTGTGATTGGGGGGAGGGGAGAGGGGCCATTTACTGTGATTGGGGGGAGGGGAGAGGGGCCATTTACTGTGATTGGGGGGAGGGGAGAGGGGCCATTTACTGTGATTGAGGGGAGGGGAGAGGGGGCATTTACTGTGCTTGGGGGGGAAAGAGGGGGCATTTACAGTGAGGGAGAGGGCATTTACTGTGATTGGGGGAGGGGGCATTTACTGTGATTAGGGGAGGGGGCATTTACTGTGATTGGGGGGAGGGGAGAGGGGCCATTTACTGTGATTGGGGGAGGGAGAGGGGGTATTTACTGTGATTGGGGGAAGGGAAGACATTTACTGTGATTGAGGGGAGGGGAGAGGGGGCATTTACTGTGCTTGGGGGGGGGGAAGAGGGGGCATTTACAGTGAGGGAGAGGGCATTTACTGTGATTGGGGGGAAGGGAGGGAATTTACTGATTGAGGGGAGGGGGCATTTACTGTGATGAGGGAGGAGGCATGTATGGAGGGAGGAGGCATGTATGGAGGGGGAGGGCCCCGGCCAGATTATATAGTACTGGGCTCCACAGCTTGTGATGGCAGCCCTGCTGATACCCCATCAGAATGTTTTCTATACAGTGCATGAACACTCTACCAAATCTTACATGGGACACTAGTAAATAATCCAAATCTGTAACATCCACTGAATTACCCAGCAATTTACCCTCCGATAAAAGCAGATTGGCTCAACAAGACCGATTCCTCGCGGTATCCATCAGTAAATCTTCAGCTATTTTTCCACAGCTGATGCCAGGCTCACCAGGCTAATGTCTAGATTTTACCTTTATATATAGGTAGAACATCTGCTATGTGCCACTGGCCTTGATAGGAGGGAGTCCATAAATATAAGAACTAGTGGTCTTTTATCAAACTTAGTTCCTTAAGAACACGAGGGTGGAAACATCTGGGCCGATGCTATATCTGTCTGAGGCGGAGGTATCACCAAGTTACATCTAGTGATGTACATGGAATAAATCTACACATATTCCAGCATGTTCCTCTCTGTGAATACTCAGAAAAGGGCACAACTTTATCTCCCTGTGTGTCCGGTCTTTGTTTTATACTATTAATATACTTTAGAGTTCATTTGGATTAGACTTTGATTAGCTTTAATCAGTTTCTATTTTTTTACTTTTTCTGTATTTAATAAATGTTTTAGCTATAAAATCCTAATGTCACTGTCAGCAAGTTTATCGAGTAACACAGAACTGGCCACTGGCTGAACTCTCAGACGATGAAACATTTCTAACTGAACTGTGGTACAGCCAGCAAGATCTGGGAATCATCTAACCCAACACTGGGGCAATGCCCAGCTGAGGCTCCACAAAGACGCAGTCTATAGTGAAGTATAAAATGTCACGTTATAACCTCGGTCACTCGTTATGTGGGAAGTGATTTCTATGATGTGTCGGATGCACACATTGCTATCACCGGAATTAATCAGGTGCAACATACTCAACATAAAATGTGATCTACTCTGACTTTTTCCCATAATTCTTAATCAGCAATTAAGATTTTATGATAACACACAATACTTAAGCTGGGTACACACTACACTGTTTTCGTCCAATAATCGGCGCAATCAGCCGACATACGACCGCTCGTTCAAAAGTCGGGTCAGTGTGTACAGTTACACGATGGTCGAAAGTCTGCCCAAATGGACGATTGTCGCCTCATTTGGTTGGTCGTACCGTTTAAGATTTTTGTTCCAATCTCGTTTCCGCCGTGTAGTATGTATAGACTTCCGACAGATCCTCGACAATCCTCCAATACTTCCTCGACCTGGGGGGCGTGTGTATGTAAATTTTTATGTCAATCACAGTCCCACGTGGTGTGTAATCCGCACATCACTGTGTTCTGTATCGATGTGTATTGCACCTGTCTGGCTGTAGACCGTTACACGTGTAGAAAGCACGTGGGTTATTACCCTTTGGATGTATGGGAATGTGAATGAATGAAGGGACAGTGTAGCCTTCTGTTTTTAAGCTGTTTTGGGAGTTAACTATAGTGCAGATTCCGCCCCTTTATGCTAATGTCTTCGGTATCTCGTACATTTCCCCGCAAATGTCACTGCAGTGTGTACGAAATTAAAATCATTGCTCACGACAACATGGCTGTAAAAAGTCGCTAAAAGGACGTCCGCTCTTCCCTTTATCGTCCTAAACAAGGCTGTGTGTATGCAGTCCATGGACAGAGCGATCAGACCATTGATCGCATGTAAAATCGCTCGGCATAAATAGTTGGTCGAAATTTCTGTCGTGTGTACCCAGCTTTACAGAGGCTATTTTAAAATGACAAAATTGCAGAATCGATTCCAGGAGAAATGTGAGAACTACTAAACAACACTCTGTGTAATAGACCTGATATCACAGCCCAATAACACTGATTCTAGGACATGCGAGAACTAATCTAAAGCATTTGGAGTTTGCATTTAGACCTAAACAAACTTAGCTACATATTACCAAACTTGTCCTTTTTTCATTAAGAATAGGAATCCATATCACATTCACAATCAGTGTGTATTTGTATTAAGTGGAGTAATACCCACTAAGTGCTTTTATAGATAAAATACATTAAATTAAAGTGATTATTTGTATATTACATGGTTAGTGGCGATATTTTAATGTAGGTTGTTTAATACAAGACAATTTGTATTTATATTGATTTTTATTTCAGGTTAGTTGAATTGGAAGATTGGCTTGATGCAGAACTTTACTGCCTAACCATATAGTCTTGAACTGATGATCTGTAAAATAAGTTTAAAATTATATATATATATATATATATATATATATATATATATATATATATATATATATATATATATATATATATATATATTATTCATTTTATTTTTGACATTGGCTTTTAGAGCTGCAAATTCCTTTCTGTTTGAGACTGTGTAATGGAAGATATCACGGCCTAATAATACAGATTCCAGGAGACGGGAGAACTACTGTACAACAGACACTGTGTAATCAGCCGTGTGTTGTGACCAGCTGCTGCTCTAATACAGTCCTGGGGCTTCACAGATGAGCGACACTAACCTCCTAAAACGTTCCTTTGGTCTTCAACTTAGGCAAAAAAATTAATAAAAAGGCAAGTTGCTAGGATACTTTTTTTTACTTTAAATTTGAAATGGGAAACAAGAAACAAAAAAAAGAACAGAGAAAGGCCTTTATATTCATTGATACTGTCAAAATGAATCAAGACATTTCCACTTTCACCAACCACTTACACTAGAGCCCTCTAGTGGAGATAGAAGAGTATGACAGACGTTCCATCTATTACAGAAATCAGAATCTTATGTAAAAGCACATTTCATTATGATTCTGCATTCATACTGTACTCTTCTACATATTGTGTCACACAGAAGTACTATAAGAGAACAGTAGTATATTCCTTGGCCGTAACAGAGCCTGCATCCCACAAGCACCCTACCCAGCCGGTATACCTGCCAACGATAGCAGCACTTCACTGACTGCGAGGACTGAGTATTGAGGCTCTGGTAGGGATAGAAATAAATCCACAAAAACACAATATGACACAAATGACATTAAAACTTACTATGATTTGTGCCCAAGTGACATGTCCTCTGCCAAGAGATAATCATCATTTATATAGCGCCAACATATTCCGTAGCGCTTTACAATTGGGACAAACAGTAAACTAATAAACAAACTGGGTAAAACAGACAAAGAGGTGAGAAGACCCTGCTCGCAAGCTTACACTCTATGGGACAATGGGAGTTTCACACATGAGGCTAAGTCTATATTTTGCATAACGGCCCAGCCAGGCTGCAAAGGTAAAAGTGACTCATAAGCTAAATGATC
The DNA here is from genome assembly GCF_038048845.1 of Mixophyes fleayi. Taxonomy (NCBI): domain Eukaryota; kingdom Metazoa; phylum Chordata; class Amphibia; order Anura; family Limnodynastidae; genus Mixophyes; species Mixophyes fleayi. The sequence continues at coordinate 154,527,891 of NC_134408.1, forward strand.
CTGTCACACATGTTGGTCAAGGGATTGTTGTCTTGTGTGACATTGTGTAATGGGTGGTAATAGGGTAATGTAGTGAGGTTAAGGAATATTATAAGCTTGTCTGAAGAGGTGGGTTTTCAGAGAATGCTTGAAAGTTTGTAGACCAGAGGAAAGTCTTACTGTGCGAGGGAGAGAATTCCATAGAGTGGATGCAGCCCAAAAAAAGTCCTGTAACCGGGAGTGGGAGGATGTAATGAGGGTGGATGAGAGACGCAGATATTGTGCAGAATGGAGTTGCCGAGTTGGGAGATATTTTGAGACAAGAGAGGAGATGTATGTTGGTGCAGCTTTGTTGATGACATTGTAGGTTAGTAAAAGTATTTTATATTGGATTCGTTGAAATACAGGCAACCAGAGTAGATATATAGAACTGAAGTCTTCTGCTGTCACATGTATGTAATGTAAATATAAATTACATGTCAGAGCTTTGTGATCCAGTCCCAGGAAGATGCGTTTAGTACAGTTCAGTCTCTAGACTTGCTTGGACAAGAGGAGATCAGCCAGAGCTAAAGAGGGAACATTACATCTCCTAGGATAAGGGAGCAGAGGAACACCGATTATGCAGAACTGGATGATAAATTCTCTGAACTGAAAGAACCCAAAATACAATTTGACATTTTTGTTAAACATGCACAGAAGAGACGTACAATGATAACCGACAGGGTTTCATCCCTCCTCTAGCGCAGTCCCGATCAATGTACATCGCTCACTAGTCCTGTCCTGCAGACCCTTAGGGTTATATTATAGTATATAACAGGTGGGAGCGCGGCTATGGAAAGTGAATGGGGTGTAATCCAGTCTAGAGTAAGAGTAGTGTTGTGTATCACATGGACAGATGCTGAAGATCAGGTCATGTCCTAACACTTATACCTAGATAACAAGTTGTCTTTTACCTCCGTGTTTGTTTGTTAATATCCAGTTTGGTGTTAGTTCCCAAACGTAAGCGTTTCGGAGTTTGCTGGTGCTAACTAAATGTTACTGATAAAGGCATGAGAACATAAAATACAGATGCTGGAGGGTAACATCGGTTCATCCGATGATATTGTACATTGCAGTATTCTAAATGAAAAGCCAGTTCCCATGAATAAAATCCTGCAAGATTCCCTCTGGTCTTTGCCGAGATCCATAGAGAAATAGGAAACGTAAAGCTACAGAAAGAGCAGAGATTGCTTGTAAAAAAGATATGGTGGTCTTTATTGGAATAATTTTAAGCTTCACAAACCAACCGTAGCAGTTAATTATTTTAATCAAATACGACCACACATTTGCAGATATGGTCCAGCTGAGTGTGCATGAAGAACAGAACTCTGTCCGTGTCCAGAGACAGAATACAGGACAGAAGCTCTCGGTTTCCAGGTCGTACACTAAGGAACCAAAACCTACAAACTGGTCCCATTAAAAAGATACAAAAGCCAGCAAGCGAGTCCCATGACCGGTCACAGGATGCTCCATATAGATTGAGTCCGGATACAACGTGTCAACAACCAAGGGTTACATAGATGATAAAGTCCTTACAAAATACCAGGGCACAGGACTACAATCCAGAGCTTTTCTTTTATTAAACCAAAATCTGGTAATGGTCAGAGGGGACTGGGGTACCTCAATGAGCTGCACCCCAGAACCTTCTGACCACGGACGCGCTATAGGAAGCAATCTCCAGTCACCCGATTTAAGACATGACCCCAAACACCGGATTATGACGGCAAATACTCGGCCCAATCTCTTCATAGTCTTTCTTGGTGTGGCAAACCTGGTAAAACTCCGGCTGAAAGGAAACACAAGAGTTAGTTTGTGCCAGCTGGTTATCAGTAGTAATGAGAAGATGCCATTCACGAAGAAGCTCATAATATATATCATAAACCATAAAGAACTGCGCCCTACAATAAATCTCTACGTCAAACATCTGTAAATATTGAATTGTACAAGGAGAACAGATTGGTATTGGGATAGCTTCAGGCATGACAGAAATACAATACCATTATTAGAGCGATTGAAAGCAGACATTCGTTTTAAGAGATTAAGGACGGGGTACAGCCCATGATCACAGAACAGAAATACTTACTGTGGATGCCAACATTGAACCTCCGAACCAGACGGCGTATCTCTGCATGTGGTGTGTAATCACCTGCACATCAATGGGTTTGGGCTAAAAGACAAACAGAAGGTGGTGAGAAGTTCTGACATCAGTATGGCCTGTTAGCGAGTTCTCCTCTTATACCTTAGTGACATTTCCTGACATTGTAACAAAACACAAATGTTTTATTTATGGCTTGGTCAGACCAGCAGATTAGTCAGTCAAGGAAATTAGCTACCTGTTATGTTTTAAAAACTTAGCCAGAGATATATTATTAAAAGTAAAATACAGATTAATTCATCAGAAAGCACTCTGACATGGAGAGTCCCATAACATTTAACAAAGCTGCCCCAAGTACAATAAATGCAGTGGTTATATAACTTCACATGAGACGTTTATACCCAATTAAACTTTACCTTGTACAGTATACAGAAGACATTCCAATAGGTAACCTAACCTATAGATAACAAGGTAACCTAACCTATAGATAACAAGGTAACCTAACCTATAGATAACAAGGTAACCTAACCTATGTAACCGACACATAACAGAAAACTGATAAACTATAGAAAATAGCGGCTTTGGTGAGACGCTTAGAAACTGTAGATCAGAACTCGTCATGTACATTTTGTTGCAGGCATAGTATATGTTTTATTAACCCAGACAAGGGACACAAAAATCCAGGAAGATCAGCATGTACATCGCCCTGCTGTTTGCATCATATTCACATCAGTGCTCCACTCCGAACACAACATCAGGAAAAGTTGGACAATGTTCCTTAAAAACCCCAACATGACATTAATGCAGCAGACAGAGAGCTGGAGCACTCACCTTGAGCCGGCCGCCACTAAGCTCCTCACTCAACTTCAGTCTGGCGTCAACAGTCCTCTTTAAATCTCTCTGCAGACGACGGCCGAAGTCTCTGAACATGGTGGAGCCTCCAGACAGGACGATATTCTATGCAATAATAGGCACACACTTTAGTAACATACAAGTACATCTAAAGTCTGGGATATTCCCTGACAAATACTTCAATTACCTTGTAAAGTGGACGCCGCACATCAATGGGACAATTCTGGATAACCTCATCTACCACCTCCGAGATGGGCTGAGTAAAATCTGGGTTAGCGAACTAAAACAAAACATACAAAACGGTTATTAAGGAACCCCAGAAACTGAGCGCAGACCAACAATAGTGAATTACTCCCACCCCACATCTGCTGCAGGAGGACCCATCACCTGTTCTCTAGCTGGTCCGTGTCCCTATAATGTCAGTAAATCATTCAGACACAGGAGATATGGATATAAAGAAATAAGAATATCGCTCGAGTGGGGATAACTCACCTCTGGGTGGAAAAAGATCTCCGGGCCCAGGAATCTCTCATAGCCGACATCGATGCTGAATTCCTTCTTGGACACCGCATTGACCCCTGTGTACTGCTTGATCCATTTGCTGCCATCTGTGTCATACTTGGAAAACTCTTTAACTAAATCGGGGCAGACGTAGCTGAAACGTTCCTGGAAAACAAAAACTCCTCAGAAAATTTCATACAGAAAATGTGAAACAAATCTTTACTATAGAAGGAGAGAAATGTGTCCATGCTAGCAATTACCACTTGGTGAATGAATTGTGCTGCGACCTCTTGCTCAGCCCGAGCCTATAGACACAGGAGCACTGGTCCAGCGCCCGCGCACAGCCATCATCTGCCTACAAGGAGACCGCCCAGCGCCCGCACACAGCCATCATCTGCCTACAAGGAGACCGCCCAGCGCCCGCGCACAGCCATTATCTGCATACAAGAAGACCGCCCAGCGCCCGCACACAGCCATTATCTGCCTACAAGGAGACCGCCCAGCGCCCGCGCACAGCCATCATCTGCCTACAAGGAGACAGCCCAGCGCCCGCGCACAGCCATCATCTGCATACAAGGAGACAGCCCAGCGCCCGCGCACAGCCATTATCTGCATACAAGAAGACCGCCCAGCGCCCGCACACAGCCATCATCTGCCTACAAGGAGACCGCCCAGCGCCAGCGCACAGCCATTATCTGCATACAAGGAGACCCCCCAGCGCCCGCGCACAGCCATTATCTGCCTACAAGGAGACCGCCCAGCCATCATCTGCATACAAGGAGACCGCCCAGCGCCCGCGCACAGCCATCATCTGCATACAAGGAGACCGCCCAGCGCCAGCACACAGCCATCATCTGCATACAAGGAGACCGCCCAGCGCCCGCACACAGCCATCATCTGCCTACAAGGAGACCGCCCAGCGCCAGCGCACAGCCATTATCTGCATACAAGGAGACCCCCCAGCGCCCGCGCACAGCCATTATCTGCCTACAAGGAGACCGCCCAGCCATCATCTGCATACAAGGAGACCGCCCAGCGCCAGCACACTGACATTCTCTATATACAAGAAGACCGCCCAGCGCCCGCGCACAGCCATTATCTGCATACAAGGAGACCACCCAGCGCCAGCACACTGACATTCTCTATATACAAGGAGACCGCCCAGCACCCGCACACAGCCATCATCTGCCTACAAAGAGACAGCCCAGCGTCCGCGCACAGCCATCATCTGCCTACAAAGAGACAGCCCAGCGTCCGCGCACAGCCATCATCTGCCTACAAAGAGACAGCCCAGCGTCCGCGCACAGCCATCATCTGCCTACAAAGAGACAGCCCAGCGCCCGCGCACAGCCATCATCTGCATACAAAGAGACAGCCCAGCGCCCGCACACAGCCATCATCTGCCTACAAGACGACCAGCGCCCGCACACAGCCATCATCTGCATACAAAGAGACAGCCCAGCGCCCACACACAGCCATCATCTGCCTACAAGACGACCAGCGCCAGCGCACAGCCATCATCTGCATACAAAGAGACAGCCCAGCGCCCGCGCACAGCCATCATCTGCATACAAAGAGACAGCCCAGCGCCCACACACAGCCATCATCTGCATACAAAGAGACAGCCCAGCGCCCGCGCACAGCCATCATCTGCATACAAAGAGACAGCCCAGCGCCCGCGCACAGCCATCATCTGCATACAAAGAGACAGCCCAGCGCCCGCGCACAGCCATCATCTGCCTACAAAGAGACAGCCCAGCGCCCGCGCACAGCCATCATCTGCCTACAAAGAGACAGCCCAGCGCCCGCGCACAGCCATCATCTGCATACAAAGAGACAGCCCAGCGCCCGCGCACTGCCATCATCTGCATACAAGACGACCAGCACCCGCGCACAGCCATCATCTGCATACAAAGAGACAGCCCAGCGCCCGCACACAGCCATCATCTGCCTACAAGGAGACCGCCCAGCGCCCGCGCACAGCCATTATCTGCCTACAAGGAGACCGCCCAGCGCCCGCGCACAGCCATCATCTGCCTACAAGAAGACCGCCCAGCGCCCGCGCACAGCCATCATCTGCCTACAAGGAGACCGCCCAGCGCCCGCACACAGCCATCATCTGCCTACAAGGAGACCGCCCAGCGCCAGCGCACAGCCATTATCTGCCTACAAGGAGACCCCCCAGCGCCCGCGCACAGCCATTATCTGCCTACAAGGAGACCGCTCAGCGCCAGCACACAGCCATCATCTGCATACAAGGAGACAGCCCAGCGCCCGCGCACAGCCATCATCTGCATACAAGAAGACCGCCCAGCGCCCAGCCATCATCTGCATACAAAGAGACAGCCCAGCGCCCGCGCACAGCCATCATCTGCATACAAGAAGACCGCCCAGCGCCCAGCCATCATCTGCATACAAAGAGACAGCCCAGCGCCCGCGCACAGCCATCATCTGCATACAAGGAGACCGCCCAGCGCCCGCGCACAGCCATTATCTGCCTACAAGGAGACCACCCAGCGCCAGCACACTGACATTCTCTATATACAAGGAGACCGCCCAGCACCTGCACACAGCCATCATCTGCCTACAAAGAGACAGCCCAGCGCCCGCGCACAGCCATCATCTGCCTACAAGACGACCAGCGCCCACGCACAGCCATCATCTGCATACAAGACGACCGCCTAGCGCCCGCGCACAGCCATCATCTGCATACAAGACGACCGCCTAGCGCCCGCACACAGCCATCATCTGCCTACAAAGAGACAGCCCAGCGCCCGCGCACAGCCATCATCTGCATACAAGACGACCAGCGCCCGCGCACAGCCATCATCTGCATACAAGACGACCGCCTAGCGCCCGCGCACAGCCATCATCTGCATACAAGACGACCGCCTAGCGCCCGCACACAGCCATCATCTGCCTACAAAGAGACAGCCCAGCGCCCACACACAGCCATCATCTGCATACAAGAAGACCACCCAGCGCCCGCGCACAGCCATTATCTGCATACAAGGAGACCACCCAGCGCCCACACACAGCCATCATCTGCATACAAAGAGACAGCCCAGCACCCGCGCACAGCCATCATCTGCATACAAGACGACCAGCGCCCGCGCACAGCCATCATCTGCATACAAAGAGACAGCCCAGCGCCCACACACAGCCATCATCTGCATACAAGAAGACCACCCAGCGCCCGCGCACAGCCATTATCTGCATACAAAGAGACAGCCCAGCGCCCACACACAGCCATCATCTGCATACAAGAAGACCGCCCAGCGCCCACACACAGCCATCATCTGCATACAAGAAGACCACCCAGCGCCCGCGCACAGCCATCATCTGCATACAAAGAGACAGCCCAGCGCCCACACACAGCCATCATCTGCATACAAGAAGACCACCCAGCGCCCACACACAGCCATCATCTGCATACAAGAAGACCACCCAGCGCCCACACACAGCCATCATCTGCATACAAAGAGACAGCCCAGCGCCCGCGCACAGCCATCATCTGCATACAAGACGACCAGCGCCCGCGCACAGCCATCATCTGCATACAAAGAGACCGCCCAGCACCCGCACACAGCCATCATCTGCATACAAAGAGACAGCCCAGCGCCCACACACAGCCATTATCTGCATACAAAGAGACAGCCCAGCGCCCGCGCACAGCCATCATCTGCATACAAGAAGACCACCCAGCGCCCGCGCACAGCCATTATCTGCATACAAGGAGACCGCCCAGCGCCCGCGCACAGCCATTATCTGCATACAAAGAGACAGCCCAGCGCCCGCGCACAGCCATCATCTGCATACAAGGAGACCGCCCAGCGCCCGCGCACAGCCATCATCTGCCTACAAAGAGACAGCCCAGCGCCCGCGCACAGCCATCATCTGCCTACAAAGAGACAGCCCAGCGCCCGCGCACAGCCATTATCTGCATACAAAGAGACAGCCCAGCGCCCGCGCACAGCCATTATCTGCATACAAAGAGACAGCCCAGCGCCCGCGCACAGCCATTATCTGCATACAAGGAGACCGCCCAGCGCCCGCGCACAGCCATTATCTGCCTACAAAGAGACAGCCCAGCGCCCGCACACAGCCATTATCTGCCTACAAAGAGACAGCCCAGCGCCCGCGCACAGCCATTATCTGCATACAAGAAGACCGCCCAGCACCCGCACACTGACATTCTCTATATACAAGGAGACCGCCCAGCACCCGCGCACAGCCATCATCTGCATACAAGGAGACCGCCCAGCGCCCGCGCACAGCCATTATCTGCATACAAGGAGACCGCCCAGCGCCCGCGCACAGCCATCATCTGCATACAAAGAGACAGCCCAGCGCCAGCACACTGACATTCTCTATATACAAGGAGACCGCCCAGCACCCGCGCACAGCCATCATCTGCCTACAAAGAGACAGCCCAGCGTCCGCGCACAGCCATCATCTGCCTACAAAGAGACAGCCCAGCGCCCGCGCACAGCCATCATCTGCCTACAAGGAGACCGCCCAGCGCCCGCGCACAGCCATCATCTGCCTACAAAGAGACAGCCCAGCACCCGCACACTGACATTCTCTATATACAAGGAGACCGCCCAGCACCCGCGCACAGCCATTATCTGCATACAAGAAGACCACCCAGCGCCCACACACAGCCATCATCTGCATACAAGAAGACCACCCAGCGCCCGCGCACAGCCATCATCTGCATACAAAGAGACAGCCCAGCGCCCGCGCACAGCCATTATCTGCATACAAAGAGACAGCCCAGCGCCCGCGCACAGCCATCATCTGCCTACAAAGAGACAGCCCAGCGCCCGCGCACAGCCATTATCTGCATACAAGAAGACCGCCCAGCGCCCGCACACTGACATTCTCTATATACAAGGAGACCGCCCAGCACCCGCGCACAGCCATTATCTGCATACAAGAAGACCGCCCAGCGCCCGCACACTGACATTCTCTATATACAAGGAGACCGCCCAGCACCCGCGCACAGCCATCATCTGCATACAAGAAGACCGCCCAGCACCCGCACACTGACATTCTCTATATACAAGGAGACCGCCCAGCACCCGCGCACAGCCATCATCTGCATACAAGAAGACCGCCCAGCACCCGCGCACAGCCATTATCTGCATACAAGGAGACCGCCCAGCGCCCGCGCACAGCCATCATCTGCATACAAAGAGACAGCCCAGCACCCGCGCACAGCCATCATCTGCATACAAGAAGACCGCCCAGCACCCGCGCACAGCCATTATCTGCCTACAAGAAGACCGCCCAGCACCCGCGCACAGCCATCATCTGCATACAAGACCGCCCAGCACCCGCGCACAGCCATCATCTGCATACAAGAAGACCGCCCAGCACCCGCACACTGACATTCTCTATATACAAGAAGACCACCCAGCGCCCGCGCACAGCCATTATCTGCATACAAGGAGACCGCCCAGCGCCCGCGCACAGCCATCATCTGCATACAAAGAGACAGCCCAGCGCCAGCACACTGACATTCTCTATATACAAGGAGACCGCCCAGCGCCCGCGCACAGCCATTATCTGCATACAAGGAGACCGCCCAGCGCCCGCGCACAGCCATCATCTGCATACAAAGAGACAGCCCAGCGCCAGCACACTGACATTCTCTATATACAAGGAGACCGCCCAGCACCCGCGCACAGCCATCATCTGCCTACAAGACGACCAGCGCCCGCGCACAGCCATCATCTGCCTACAAAGAGACAGCCCAGCGCCCGCGCACAGCCATCATCTGCCTACAAGAAGACCGCCCAGCACCCGCACACAGCCATCATCTGCCTACAAAGAGACAGCCCAGCGCCCGCGCACAGCCATCATCTGCCTACAAGAAGACCGCCCAGCACCCGCACACAGCCATCATCTGCCTACAAAGAGACAGCCCAGCACCCGCACACAGCCATCATCTGCCTACAAAGAGACAGCCCAGCACCCGCGCACAGCCATCATCTGCATACAAGACCGCCCAGCACCCGCGCACAGCCATCATCTGCATACAAGAAGACCGCCCAGCACCCGCACACTGACATTCTCTATATACAAGGAGACCGCCCAGCACCCGCGCACAGCCATCATCTGCATACAAGAAGACCGCCCAGCGCCCGCGCACAGCCATCATCTGCATACAAAGAGACAGCCCAGCGCCAGCACACTGACATTCTCTATATACAAGGAGACCGCCCAGCACCCGCGCACAGCCATCATCTGCCTACAAGGAGACAGCCCAGCGCCCGCGCACAGCCATCATCTGCATACAAGAAGACCGCCCAGCGCCCGCGCACAGCCATCATCTGCCTACAAAGGGACAGCCCAGCGCCCGCGCACAGCCATCATCTGCCTACAAAGGGACAGCCCAGCGCCCGCGCACAGCCATTATCTGCATACAAAGAGACCGCCCAGCACCCGCGCACAGCCATTATCTGCCTACAAAGGGACAGCCCAGCGCCCGCGCACAGCCATCATCTGCCTACAAAGAGACAGCCCAGCGCCCGCGCACAGCCATTATCTGCATACAAAGAGACCGCCCAGCGCCCGCGCACAGCCATCATCTGCCTACAAAGGGACAGCCCAGCGCCCGCGCACAGCCATCATCTGCCTACAAAGAGACAGCCCAGCGCCCGCGCACAGCCATCATCTGCATACAAAGAGACAGCCCAGCGCCCGCGCACAGCCATTATCTGCATACAAAGAGACAGCCCAGCGCCCGCGCACAGCCATTATCTGCATACAAAGAGACAGCCCAGCGCCCGCGCACAGCCATCATCTGCATACAAAGAGACCGCCCAGCGCCCGCGCACAGCCATCATCTGCATACAAAGAGACAGCCCAGCGCCCGCGCACAGCCATCATCTGCATACAAAGAGACAGCCCAGCGCCCGCGCACAGCCATCATCTGCATACAAAGAGACAGCCCAGCGCCCGCGCACAGCCATCATCTGCATACAAAGAGACAGCCCAGCGCCCGCGCACAGCCATCATCTGCATACAAAGAGACAGCCCAGCGCCCGCGCACAGCCATCATCTGCCTACAAAGAGACAGCCCAGCGCCCGCGCACAGCCATCATCTGCCTACAAAGAGACAGCCCAGCGCCCGCGCACAGCCATCATCTGCATACAAAGAGACAGCCCAGCGCCCGCGCACTGCCATCATCTGCATACAAGACGACCAGCACCCGCGCACAGCCATCATCTGCATACAAAGAGACAGCCCAGCGCCCGCGCACAGCCATCATCTGCATACAAAGAGACAGCCCAGCGCCCGCGCACAGCCATCTTCTGCATACAAAGAGACAGCCCAGCGCCCGCGCACAGCCATCATCTGCATACAAAGAGACAGCCCAGCGCCCGCGCACAGCCATCATCTGCATACAAAGAGACAGCCCAGCGCCCGCGCACAGCCATCATCTGCATACAAAGAGACAGCCCAGCGCCCGCGCACAGCCATCATCTGCCTACAAAGAGACAGCCCAGCGCCCGCGCACAGCCATCATCTGCATACAAAGAGACAGCCCAGCGCCCGCGCACAGCCATCATCTGCATACAAAGAGACAGCCCAGCGCCCGCGCACAGCCATCATCTGCTTACAAAGAGACAGCCCAGCGCCCGCGCACAGCCATCATCTGCCTACAAAGAGACAGCCCAGCGCCCGCGCACAGCCATCATCTGCATACAAAGAGACAGCCCAGCGCCCGCGCACTGCCATCATCTGCATACAAGACGACCAGCACCCGCGCACAGCCATCATCTGCATACAAAGAGACAGCCCAGCGCCCGCGCACAGCCATCATCTGCATACAAAGAGACAGCCCAGCGCCCGCGCACAGCCATCATCTGCATACAAAGAGACAGCCCAGCGCCTGCGCACAGCCATCATCTGCCTACAAAGAGACAGCCCAGCGCCCACACACAGCCATCATCTGCATACAAAGAGACAGCCCAGCGCCCGCGCACAGCCATCATCTGCATACAAAGAGACAGCCCAGCGCCCGTGCACAGCGATCATCTGCATACAAAGAGACAGCCCAGCGCCTGCGCACAGCCATCATCTGCCTACAAAGAGACAGCCCAGCGCCCACACACAGCCATCATCTGCATACAAAGAGACAGCCCAGCGCCTGCGCACAGCCATCATCTGCCTACAAAGAGACAGCCCAGCGCCCACACACAGCCATCATCTGCATACAAAGAGACAGCCCAGCGCCCACACACAGCCATCATCTGCATACAAAGAGACAGCCCAGCGCCCACACACAGCCATCATCTGCCTACAAAGAGACAGCCCAGCGCCCGCGCACAGCCATTATCTGCCTACAAGGAGACCGCCCAGCGCCCGCGCACAGCCATTATCTGCATACAAGACGACCAGCATCCGCTACCTTTACAGCCTTTGCTGTTTCCAAGGATTGTTCAGGAGGAATACCGACTTCCCGGTCTCTGAGTAACTGCTGAATGAAGTAGGTGATATCTCTGCCAGCGATGGGAATGTGTTTAATGCAGCTTCCGATGACATAGCCTTCAGCCTGAAAGACACCAGGAAATATATGAAATGTTAACACTATATACATAAATTGGCCATTAGTCAACTAATGCAAAAAGTCTACTTTGTAGGCAAACAACTGCTTTAATAAGGAAGCTATTAATGGCTTGGATCAGCACGAGGCAATCATCAGTTATTTATATTCAGATCAGTCCATGCATCATCATCACCATTTATTTATATAGCGCCACTGATTTTGCAGCGCTGTACAGAGAACTCACTCACATCAGTCCCTGCCCCATTGGAGCTTACAGTCTAAATTCCCCAACATACACACAGACTAGGGTCAAATTTGTTAGCAGACAATTAACCTACCAGTATATTTTTGGAGTGTGGGAGGAAACCAGAGCACCCGGAGGAAACCCACGCAAACACGGGGAGAACATACAAACTCCACACAGATAAGGTTGTTTTGTTAAAGGCAGGAAAGCAATGTAAGTCACCTGAAATAGTGACTGCAAGATCGCTTTCCCCCTCAGTAGTTTCCATTATTATGCCGTTAATACTATATTAAGCCTCTGGGTTTTTGAGACCCAAGTGCATGATTTCCATTTCTTTGGCATTAAAATGTATTTGCCACTCTTGACCATTCCTCTAGTCTACCTAAACCATCAATCATTTGTTTTACCCCTCCTTGTGTGCCTACCCTGTTGCATATCTTTGTGTCACCTGCAGTAACACATACTTCCCTTCAATACCATTTGCAATGTCTCCAATAAAGATATTAAGCAGCACTGGTCCAAGTACAGATCCGTGGGGTTCTCCACTGGTAACCTTTCCCTCCAGTGAATGTACTCCATTTACTAGAACTCTGTCTTCCATCCTGCAGCCAAGATCTTATCCATTCAACCATCTTAGAATCCATGTAAACATGTGGAATATGTGAACATGAAGTTTGGAAAAGAAGAAAAGGACGAGACCAGACGATGGAGACGTGGAGCGTAGGGTTTATTAAGGGTTTGATAGCAGCAGGTAAGATAAATATGTACCAAAGAGACGTGAAGTGTTGTCTAGATTGTAGTTAGAGGAGGCTCTCATTAAATACTTGTGCACAATGCAATACATATTCTGATCACATGGTGGCAGCAGAGTGCTATAAGAACGTGCATATGCTAACCTTACGTCTCACTAATACAGTATAAAAGTATTATAGTGGGGAAGGGAGGGGGCTCTGGAAACACCCCTCAAAGCCTGGGGCATTATATAAATGAGGACCCTGCCCCTGGGACCAGCCACTTTGCAGCTTGTGTGCAGATAGTTTCTGTCTGCACTGTTCACAGCCATTCTTTCCCTGCCGCGTCTCCCCCCCCCCCCCTGCTGTGTGTGTTGATCACTTTTAATTTATTGGTGGGGTGAAGGTTGGGGAAATTTAATTTAGTAGTTGAGTTATGGCGGACCTATTAAGGGTGGGATGATGGGACTATTCATTTAATGCTGGGGTGGTTTGGGTATTATTACTTGAATGTTTGGCTGAGTTTGGGGAGAAGAATTGTTATTTCTTAAAAGTGAATGCTAATTATTTAAGGTGTAGGAGGAAATAGGTTTATTTATTAAATGTAAATACGATTAATTTAATGTTGGGGTTTTTTACTGTCCAGGTTGCTTGCTGGGATGCCTAATTATTAAACGTGAGTGCTTTTGACTTAATACCGGGCTGATTTGGGGGAGGAGGCCTACTGTGTTCGCGCATAGGTACTTGTCCTTTTTCCAAAACAGGGACCCCAACATTCCAGGATCCAGACAAGCAGCAACTGAGCTTAGGACACGAACAGCAGCAACAAGTAGTGAAAGCAGCAAGAACAGGTAGGAGAGAGCAGGACAGTCTGACAACTGTTCCGACACTCAGTTAGGACTTTGTCCTGACTGTAGGGACAGTAGGGAGGTATGTCCTGCTTAGCACGCCTCTGCTCGAAAAGAGAGCTGTGTGCATCTAACAGCATTGCCCATGTATATTATGGGGATAGGAAGAGTTGGAGAGCAGCCAAGCACTGTCTAAAATTAGAGCCACGCCTGCATGCATGCTGGCCACGCCCACTGACTGCGTGGCATGGAAACCCCTCTCTACAAATCCTCTGTTTGCCCCCGGGGAGGGAGATAATACATACAATAGGGAGAGATCTATACCCTACCTAGAATTGAATTTTACATTAGTCTTAGATTAGGACAATCTCTGTTTTTGTCACTTCTGGTGTTCATAATCCACTGGTATTTTATATTATAAAGTCTATGGCCACTTGTTGCCATCTGTGGCATTACCTGTCCACCTATATACACCTGTGGCTTTAAGCAGCATTAGTCCAGCGGCTCTAGCGTAGGCTGATGTGATCTTTTGTCCTTCAGGTGCAATTATTTGTTAATCAAACAAACATGGTCTCCCCTCTCCTCTACCAGTTCTTGTAGGTGGCACTTACCACAGGAATGACGTGAGTGACACCATCCCCGCTGTCTATCACCGTACCGGTAAGTGTACGCTCGCCCACCTGTCTGGAAGTCCAAGATGCTGCCAAAGCAAGTACAGCCTGGGGGGAAAAAAACATAAATATGCTTCATATGGAGTGATGTCTCCGCAGCACGAATGGAGCAGATATATATTATAACTAGCAGAATACCCGGCGTTGCCCGGGATTTAAAGAATGTTTATTTACAAAAATCAATCTAAATATTAAACATACATGTAAATATCATGTTAAAATTGGAGCAGTAGAAGGTGAAAAGTGAAAATGTCAAACTGTAGTTGAACTGTATATGTTGGAACGAACCGATAAACAATTACTTCAAAACAGCTTGATAAACTATATTTCTTGTTTCTTCATTTGGGGCAAATACATACAAATTTCTTGGTGATCCAACTCTTGAGCACACAACGTAAAACTGTCCATGAGAAAAGCAAGGTGATTCCAAGTTGACTCCAGCTACATGTAAATATTGTCCTTGGGCCTTATAGATAGACATGGCAAAAGCTAAACGAACTGGAAATTGTAGACGCTTAAATTGAAATGGCATATCAGATGGAATGAGAGGTATGCGTGGAATGAAAGCATTGTCACCTTTTGCACAGCCTGTCAAAATAGTTGCTTCAATGACATGAGAATGGAGCTTTTGGACTAGTAATCTTGTACCGTTACAAAGTCTTGGAGGATTTAAATTTCTGAGAAGCATAATGGGTGATCCAATCTTCAGTACCATGTTATGCGGTGGCATTCCGGGAGGTTGTAGAGTTTAAAAATTCAGTAGGATAGTGCACAGCCTAATTTACTTCAACAACGGTATCTATTGATTTGTATAATATGGCTTCTCCAGGCAACTCTTCTTGAATCTTTAAGTTGATGTTGTTTACACAATTATTTTTTGGTGCAAGAATCGCACGTTCGCAAAGCCACTTATGCTCTGTAAAATGTTGCTGAATATTTGGAAATACTTTTGCCTTGAGTTCTTCAACAGACACAACTGTGTTACAAAGTGTTTCTCTGAGTTTGAAGAGACCAGTTACTGGATGAAGCGGCATTAAACCATTCCCAATATTTAACAAATGATCAGCAAACTGACCTTCCATTGTGTTCCATGCAGAGAAACGCTCATATTTGTGGTTAGTCGCAAAGTGCGAACATGCCTCCAAAGATGTGATGATTTAAGGCATGCATTAATTTCATCCGCCATTGTTCCTTTTGGAATGACCGGCAATGTATTGGCTGAAGATTTTCGACAAACAGTGACTCCACCCATTAGTAAATCATTGCCTCTTAAAAATTGAAGTGTTTGATTGAGGGCCTGTAAAGCATTTGTGTGTGACATGGTGCATTCATCCCATACAATGACCTGACATTCCTGCAGAATCTGAGCTTTTTCTGTTCGTTTAGTGATATTGCAGACGGGAGTTTCACTTCGGGCCAGATTAAGCGGTAACTTGAAAGCTGAATGTGCTGTTCTTCCACCAGGGAGCAAAGTTGCAGCAATTCCAGAAGAGGCCACAGCAATAGCTATCTTGGAATGTACTCAAATTTTAGCAAGTAACAACTTGATGAGAAACGTCTTACCTGTTCCTCCGGGTGCATCCAGAATAAATATATTTCCCCTTTTTTTTTGGAACTTATTCCAAGACATTGTTCTAGACATTCCAGAGTTATGGTCGTTTTCGATGATTTTTAGGTGTTACCCCACTCGCCACCCCCACCCCGTAATGAATTTCAATTTTAAATTTTTTTAGTTGCCTCCGTCATGTTTTAATACACTCGTATGCAAAATTTCATGATCTTCGCTTGAAAAATGTGGATTTGTATAGAAAGACAGACAGAAGGACAAATTTTCTCTTTTATATATTAGAGATATATAAACATATACAGTGTGTCCTTGGACATTTCTATACTTGGTCCTTATGTCATTCTAACACCTCTGCTCATAGAATCGCAGTGTCTTGCAGGATGGAGCTTAGTGACCTATATGACCATTACATTACCACTCTGTGCTTGGGAGTCATGTGACAAGTAGGTGGTCTATTGTCCAATCAGATGGTTCATACTGCACACATAATGTGCAATCCCCAGCACGGTGATAATGTGCCGTCCATTAGGCTGAGAAATCCATCATCTATTTCACCCAAACAGAACAAATCCTAGCTAATGTCTGTGAGAGACTGCAGCATGTCTGCCTACAGACTATATGCTGAATGACGTACCTGTACAGCTATGTACAATCCTGGGACATTGAATGACTCAAACATGATCTCTGCAGTGTATTCCCTGTTTTCTGGCGTGTTCAGAGGAGGCTCAGTCTGTGTGGGAAAAGTCAGACAGTTAGACGAGTTCCTATGACAGATAATACATCTAGTTTACTTCACATCGCGCACTTTAGGGTGGGGTCATGGTAGGAATCCTATGTTCCTCAGCTTTCCATGGAGACCCGGATTGTTTAACATTCACAGCTGTGGGGCCTTAAAGTGTGTTCAGAGCCTCACTCAAGATTCATAGGAGGCCAGACTATAGTAAATGTGCAATGTGTGTCCTAGTGATAACCATGTATATAATAATAGGGGGGTCCATGTATCACGGCTCGGTCCTGGTAATATCAGGGCAGGAAGGACTGAGGTACTATGTAACTACTGCACAGGTTTACTGATGAACCACCTGTGACCTGCTAGTTACTAATCGCTGGTCAATGGGGCACAGGCTGGTATAAATCCCACGAGATCACAGTATAATATGCTGGACCTGCTAAATAAACACACATACTTTTTTTTTTTTTACATTATCCTGATGGCAATGGGTAACTACTTTTGAATGGTGTATGCAACTGGCTGCAAAATGGATTTTTCGGAACATGCACATGGATGAAGAGGTCATGCTTACATTTAAATGAACATTCTACCTATTACCAATTTTAGATATTGAAATGTGAAATTGTAACATTGAAATCTATGGGAGGAACCAGTCAGCTCCATCAGTGATGTAATAATGGACATCTCCTATATGTTATCAGGGACCTCATGCATTCGATCACTGTGGGTGCGTTCTGTTTAGTTATACAGCAGAGTAATGAAAGAAGAACTCACCAGGAGGAAGTAATGATCTTCAGGCTCAGCTCTTAGATACTTGAATATAACCTGCTCCATAAACCGTTCCATCAGGTCCCAATCTTCCACAATTCCATGGCGAATCGGCCACTATCAGGGAAAGAGGACAGTAAGTACCACAGTGGGGGCCCTAGAACAGGTTATATAATATAAACACACTCCACTATATATATATATATATATATATATATATATATTATCTAATATATAAATGTCTAGTGGCGTGTGTTAGTCTGTGTGGAAAAAATAAAACCAAGCTGCAGCGCCACCTGCTGGGCGGAGTTATACACTGACCTACTAAATTCTTAGTGTGTGTGGAAAAAAACCCTCAAAAAGGGCTGAAATTTGGTATACTGACATTATTGACGAGTTGAGGGGTCAAACTCATTTTCGTGAGGTAATTTTACCTCATGAACACACATGTGTACAGTGGCGGATCCAGGGGGGTGCGATCGGGGCAATCGCCCCCCCCTAGCAGGGGTTTGCTGCCGACGGCTGCACAGTATGTGCAGGTCCGTTCGGCAGTGACAGTGTGCTGCCCGGCTGCTCTGATTGTGTTTTAAACACACTGTCCCTGCCTGTCACTGCCGAGCGGACCTGCACATACTGTGCAGCCCCCGGCAGCCTCAGAAGTCGGAAAGGGGCGGGGCCTAAATCGCCCCGCCCTAACATCCCCCCGGGGAACAAACATTTTCTAGATCCGCCCCTGCATGTGTAGCGGCGTGTGTTAGTGTGTGTGTGTGTGTGTTAGTGTGTGTGTGTGTGTGTCTGTGGAAAAAACTATTTTCTCAGAAAGGGCTCATCCGAATGACCTGAAATTTGGTATACTGACATTATTTGACAAAAAAAATGCATGAGTATCATGCACGGGTTAACTTGTGTATATATATATATATATATAATCTCTCTCACTGGAACGTACTATCAAAGACTCCCCCATAATCTAGGTAATAAATGTAGGGAACACTAATGATCCTCTATTGGCTCTTGGGCTCAGTATAAAGAGGACAGTGACACCTAATAACTCTTCTTATATACGATAAATACAAAACATAATACACGGTGTATAATCAAGTATTAGTAAACAGATATAGTGTGAATAGTTGCTGTCCTTTTTCTCAGTCTAACCCTGAATATGGTTTGAATACTACAAGTACTTTGGAAACACTCCATAATTACTATACAATAGATCCTTGCTCTGCAGTATTCGTTCGGTTTGTTACCAAGGGTTCTTTGTTTTTAAATTTTGCACCCACCATGTTTACACTAACACTTCTTTTAAATATTTCACCACATTTATATCTGGAATAGATTTATTTCAATAAAATAGAGCAATAATTTTTAAATAAAACGGAATTGTTGACCCAGTAGTGGACGCAGTGCCTTTGAGCTTTTCTGCAACGTGTCTTTCTTCCTATAAATTATACTTAATCCGCAGCCCAGAAAACACAAAGACAATTTTGCAGCATACAAGTCACTGTAGACCTGAAGCTTCTCATCCTCAGCAGATTCCTGCAGCTAATACCGCAGGGTGCGGACGTCTTATGATCACATGTGGATAAACCAACGGAAAGACACCTTTTATGTAAGTGTGCGACACTTCGCAGCAACACACTTTAGCAGGATTCTTCCCATTGTTAACCCAATTAAGGAAACCCCTTCCTCAGATATTAATGAGCTTGTTGTAGGGAGACTATGTGTACTTCATGTATGGTACAACGGAGACGTCACATCTGGGGGGAATTAAATTGTGAATTGTCGCTGAAACCTCACACAATGATGCTCCACAACGATATCCGAGCAAAGAGCAAATATTTCAGTACTGTATTAACAAAGTGCGCATCACACCAGTGTCCAGCAGCAAGTTAAAGACTTTTTAAAATTTGATGCAACCTACTAATATAACACAGATTAAGGGTGTTACCTTAATGTAATTCTAATACTCATCAGCTATAGATTAGCAAAGTATCTTACTGAACGGTCATATAGATACCGCAGCTAACCCTAGACGTCTAGGGATCACGTTAAAGTAACACCCCGAGTAGCATTTTATAGTAATTGCGGTTGGACAACTCTGGATTTCACTAGCTCCAATGAATCCTAATGGGGCCGCGAGCGCGTAACCTATACCTGACAGCTGATGGAGATCAGTGACATCACGTCATAGGAACATACCAGATCACAGCTGAATGTATAGTGTCATGGCCTCTGACAAGTCAGCAGAACGGCAGAATACAGTCCCATCGCGGCCACTATTATGAATATGGCAATAAATGCAACAATATACTTTATTACTTGGCTGCAGGGTGGCACAGTGGTTAGCATTGCTGCCATGGATCCGAGTCTGTGCGTAGTTTGTATGTATTCCCTGTGAATGCATGGGTTTCCTCTTACACTGTACTGTGAGGTTAACTGTGTGTGGAAGAGGATTCCACAATTCATTCCAATCATGCAATGCAGCTCTCCGTGGCCGCTAGCCCATCAGCAACGCAAATCCTATTGCTGCAACGTTTCTGGTTTATATCAGAGATCGAACATATGAAGGTCAGAGACAAAGATCAGCAGAAGAAAGTAATGGTCAGATCTTCAGACTCCATCATCGATAAACTAGATGTAATATATGTGCTTCTCTATGTATAATCTGATGTACAAGACTTAGAAAGATGATGGAGGTATGGTTTTATTGTGTTCTCTAGAAACCTTCCACATCCCACTTCTCTAAGCCATGGGCTAAACACCCCAGTACCTTTGTTGCATATGTTGGTTTGTCTATTGCCTCATCTCCAATAAAGAAGTCCAGGTCATCCACACCCTTCATGAGACGTCTTTGAGCTTGGTCTCCAACCTTCGCCGACTCCTTGATGGCAATACCTGAGAGACAGCATAGAGATCACTATGCAGCCTGCATACAGCCCATGAAGAAGCAAGTACATGACCCAGCCCTTCGCGACCAGCCCCACGCGCCCGACCAGCCCCTTCGCAACCAGCCCCACACGCCCGGCTCGCCCCCTCGCAACCAGCCCCACGCGCCCGAGCAGCCCCTTTGCAACCATCCCCAAGCACCCGACTAGCCCCCTCGCAACCATCCCCACGCGCCCGGCTCGCCCCCTCGCAACCAGCCCCACGCGCCCGGCCCGCTTCATCGCAACCAGCCCCACGCGCCCGGCCCGCCCCCTCGCAACCAGCCCCACACGCCCGGCTCGCCCCTTCGCAACCAGCCCCACACGCCCGACCAGCCCCTTTGCAACCATCCCCAAGTGCCCGACTAGCCCCTTCGCAACCAGCCCCACGCGCCCGACTAGCCCCTTCGCAACATCCCCACGCGCCCGGCCCGCTTCATCGCAACCAGCCCCACGCGCCCGGCCCGCTTCATCGCAACCAGCCCCACGCGCCCGCCTCACAACCAGCCCCACGCGCCCGCCTCTCAACCAGCCCCACGCGCCCGGCCCGCCTCCTCGCAACCAGCCCCACGCGCCCGGCCCGCCCCCTCGCAACCAGCCCCACGCGCCCTGCCTGCTTCATCGCAACCAGCCCGACACACCCGGCCCGCTTCATCGCAACCAGACCCATGTCACACATTGCCCCAAACGATGGTAAATCTATAACAACCACTTACATGACGGTATGATAAACTGCGGTTCTGTATTTCCAGCATATCCAAGTTTAGTATATCTGAAATAGACAGAGTAAAACACATTGTATAACGTTTGTATCAATTATAAGTGTGCTTTAAGTAGCTGCCTCCTCCTAATGCTTTAACTCAGAGCTCCAGCTTCACTCTAATCTAGAAAGGAGCCTTCTGTAGCCCGACAGAGAAAACATCAGGAATATACGTAACAACCAGAGGAGAGCCCCAATGTGGTTCTGTAGGGAGAGATCAGCATCCGAATGTCACATACATGAAAGCGGACACGTGACTGGGTAGGCGGCTCCAGGAATGTATTCTGGATAAACCCGAGAGACTCTCTGCCTGCTGATACTTGTTTTACAATGTGATCATTCTCCAGGACAAATATCTGCCTAACGTTGGAGTGTACAGGCTAAAAACACACAGACTAAATGATTCTATCCTGTGACTAAGCCTACTGTACTATCCCACCATATTCACCACTTATCTTAGTTTTTAAAGGACATGTCCACCTTCAGAGTCTGCCATTAAACATACATGTGCCAATATAGGACTATGCATATTTTGGAGTAATCCTGTGTATTACAGGTCCAGGGAAGAGACTACTGCCCAGTCTGTGCTCCCCCCTGTCAAGCTGTATCCGCTGTTACCGTCTGTTTAGATAGGACTCTATACCTAAATGATCCAGCTGTCGCAACATAGTACCAGATACCGTTAAAGGCAATGCACTATGGGATGTGTAGTATTCTGCCACCAAGTCCACCACCCCTGCCCCCCACAATAAACTGCTACTGAGATTTAATGATACCCATGTAAATATTTCTAGGGGGTCACAATAATATCACACACAGACACTTCTTGGAGATATATTACCTCTAATACATATATTATTCCTAGATGGACTTGTCCCGTATTTACTACACCCACATGCAGAGCTAATGTGCCATTTACTCAGAAAGCATCACTGATCGCAATCTACGGAAATATCATATCATTGATATAGGCGATATGAACTAAAACCCAAAATGTGTATTTTTAGCAACGAGAGTTAGTGACACATCTGTGCTTTAATCCACCAAATACAGTGAATTACTGCAAAGCAAGACTGCCAAGCTGTCAATCACTCACTGCTTTCTGTATTAGATTAGTCCCTCCCACTTACATATGCAGGAACACGGTCTATAAATATCCTGCTTGTCTATGTGATCTGTTTTGAAGAATGAATTCAGTATTCTGGCACTTAAAATGCACATCATAAAACTACTCAGCAAAAAAAAACAAAAAAAAAAAAACAACCAAAAGTAACCCTCTTCTATTTGTCGGTAGAATATAACTGTTGGGTTAAGAGTAGCAACTGAGAGCTGTGATAATGGAAGTGCCCATGATATATAATATATAAGACACTACATCCCACAATGGGACTATTGGAAGATCATTGGCCAGTCCTGATCTGCTCTTGTATGTGTACCTGGCACAAACACTAAGAAGCATCTACAGCCAGAGCTCGACCTATAAGGAGAACTAGTATATAAACTAGTGTCTGCTATACTTACCTGAAGGCTCTAACGTGTCCATATCTCTTTTACAGTACAACTCCTTCAGCGGTTGGTCAGTAAACATCTCCCTGCACAGCTATTACAAGTACATGAGCTGTGGTGAATGTAAATGAGGAACTGCTGACTATGACTCACATCCACTTTTAACATCAGCAAAGCAGAAACACATTAATATGTGCAGACACAAGAACACTAGGCCAGTGTTCCCACAAGCAGACAATGTCTATGCTCTCCCCTATTTCATCCACCGGGTGTGTATGTAAGGAGTCACACCGAAGCAATCCATAGCCCTGCACTGGACCTCAGCAAATGTTCATGTTGCACAGGGATGTGGGGAATTATAAACCTTTTAAAATACCTAAAACCAATTTTTTGTTTCTTCTAATTTGTTTTTAATAATTATTACAGCTCAGGTAGATTACATTAATTTGTACAGTGCTCAATGCCAGCCCTGCCGTGCACACTCACTGCATACAATGCCAGCCCTGCCGTGCACACACTCTGCATACAGAATACAAGCTCTGCCTTGCACAATCAGTGAGCAGAATATGGAACTGCAGCTAAGGTCTGCACACTTCCTGTCACCAAATGTACAGAAGGTTGAGAGAAAACTTCCTTATATGTAGAGGACAGAAAAAGCAGGAAGTTGTCCTAGGTCTCCACCCACCACACACCTGAAATGCACACTGCACCCAGACCGGAGGATCAATAACCAACACAGGGAGTGCTTGTACACTCTGGTACACAGTTCTCACAATGCTGCATAAGTCCCCCCATCATTTATGTTCTGCCCCAAATTCAAACACAGCACAGAGTAGAAGGAAGAGACCACCATCAGCCCAGTTCTGCTTACAGATTAGAAATCCAGGGAAGAATTCACATATACTGTGCAGAATGGGCAGCTCAACTGGTAGAAAATCCAGCCTCAACTTCTCTCGTCAATCCCCACAATCTCTTATACCCCTCACCTTCACAGGTGGCCCAACACCATTCTTAGGTGTGCACGGCTGATTGTGCCCTATACACACCCCTAGTGCTATAATCAGCCAGGACTGGTGCAATGCTGCCCTGGGCTCACAGCATGAATAACACACTGCACACATATATATGTATTATTATTTTAATTATTCCTAGCCCACCAAACACTCAGCAGCGTATCTGTGAAACGCAGCCTGACTAATGTGTTGTAAGTGTGGGGACAAACCAGGATCAACCTGAAGAGACCGGCACAATCCTACGTATAGAATAACACTACTTACAACCCACCACCATCAGTGCCCCCCATCCTGGTGTGTGCCCACCGCAGCAAGCATTCACCTGTGAGCCTCACTATGAACACATTTATACAATGCTCAGCAGTCATCCTACCAATGTGTACCCACCTTAAACCCACCTCACCCGACACACACCCACCATACATACACCCACCTCAGCCTCATCTCACCCATCATACACCCACCTCACCCATCATACACCCATCTCAGCCTCATCTCACCCATCATACACCCACCTCAGCCTCACCCATCATACATACACCCACCTCAGCCTCATCTCACCCATCATACACCCACCTCACCCATCATACACCCACCTCAGCCTCACCCATCATACATACACCCACCTCAGCCTCACCCATCATACATACACCCACCTCACCTCACCCATCATACACCCACCTCACCTCACCCATCATACACCCACCTCAGCCATCATACATACACCCACCTCACCTCACCCATCATACACCCACCTCACCCTCACCCATCATACACCCACCTCAGCCTCACCCATCATACATACACCCACCTCAGCCTCACCCATCATACATACACCCACCTCACCTCACCCATCATACATCCACCTCACCTCACCCATCATACACCCACCTCACCTCACCCATCATACATACACCCACCTCACCCATCATACACCCACCTCAGCCTCACCCATCATACACCCACCTCACCCATCATACATACACCCACCTCACCCATCATACATACACCTCAGCCTCACCTCACCCATCATACACCCACCTCAGCCTCACCCATCATACACCCACCTCAGCCTCACCCATCATACACCCACCTCACCCCTACACATGCCGCTTGCAGAAGCCCCAGCGAGCGGTAATATCTCACCCCGTGCCGCAGTCTACCACACAGGCCGGGAGCCGGGCAGCCATGACCGATATCGGGAGCGGCTTCCGCACACACTGACAGCAAGATGGCGGCCAATACCCGGACGGAGGAAACCAGGAGGGAGAGAAAACCAATCAAAACTAATAGCTGATCACGAACAGCCAATCAACGCCGTGACAGTAATACGCGATGGCTAATCAGTGAGAGGCGTTGTAACCAACCAAAGTAGTAAACTGGGGAACTGTAGCCAATCACAGGCGACAGCTGAGCCGCTAAAGCCAATCACAGGAGGCAGCTAAGCGGCTGTAGCGAATCACAGAACACGGGAGGCAGCAGGGCCGCTGTCACAGGGAAATACTGGATGATCAATCACATCGACAACATGCGGGGGCGGGAGCCAATCAGAAATAAGTATCTGTCAGAGAGGGGACAGGACTAACAATAGTTCTTATTATTACTATTATATCCCTATAATACACAAGGTAGGCATAATACACATAAATATAAATATAAATATATTTATATATATATATATATATATATATATATATACATTGGGACATGGCTCCCAACTTTCCCACCATGGGCCAGAGCTGTTAAATGAGGACTGTCCCGCCTACATCGCGACACTTGGGTGGAATGCCATATTTCACAGCACTCCTGTCCGACCGCTTTGTCCAGTGGGTTGGAGAGCTGGATGGTATGTAGAGGAGAGGAAAGTTACAGTGTTGGCAATGAATGGTTGTTAGGAGGGAAGGGGCACACCCTTGGGGTGACCACACCCTCATCCCAACATGACCATGTACCCCCTTTTTTATGTGGCCACGCCCCATCCCGATTTCTGGCACAAAAGTTTGGAGCTATGGTTACTTACAAATAGTTGGTCAGTAAGATACTAGTATATAAGAGAGATGTTAATCAGTCACTTACAGATTGTCATTTAATCAGTCAGTATTGGAACTAATCACTTGTAGCCGGTCAGCCATTATTATTATTATTATCATTTATTTGTTAGGCGCTACAAGGTATCCGCAGGGCCGCACACAGTACTAACAGTAGACTATACAGGGTGAAACCATACAGAACAATGAACAAAAAGTACCAATACTTCAGAAACTCCGGCCAGTCATATGCAGTAAAGACGGAGCGGAAGAACAGGTATGGAGACAGGAGGGGAGGGGGCCCTGCTCATACGAGCTTACATCCTAAGGGAGGGTAAACAGACCAGGCACAAGAGGAGCCAGTTGAGGCAAGAGGAGAGAAGGGAGGACGAGCAAAGGGAGGAGATGGGGGTTAAGTAGATGGTTGGTAGGCTTTGAGGAAGAGGTGAGTTTTGAGTGCACGTTTGAAGGAGCACAGAGTAGGAGAGAGACGGATGGAACGAGGGAGGTCGCTCCAGAGAAGGGGGCTGCACGGTCTTGGATTCTGGAGTGGGAAGAGGTGATAAGGGTAGAGGAGAGGTGGCGGTCGTTGGCCGAGCGCAGGGAGCGGGCAGAAGTGTGAATGGAGAGGAGGTTAGAGTTATAAGGAGCAGTAGAGTTGGATAGAGCCTTGTAAGTGGTGGTGAGGAGTTTGAAAAGGATTCTGTAGGGGAAGGGGAGGCAGAGGAGGAGCGGCGTGAGAGGAAGATGAGTCTTGCGGCCGCATTGAGTATAGAGCGGAGGGGGGAGAGACGGGAGTGGGGGAGGCCAGTAAGGAGGAGGTTACAATAATCAAGGCGGGAGATGATGAGTGCGTGGATGATAGTTTTGGTGGCATCCTGAGAGAAAAGGACGGATGCGGGCGATGTTGCGTAGTTGGAGGCGACAGGCTTGGGCAAGGGAATGAATGTGGGGGGCAAAAGAGAAAGAGGAGTCGAGGGTGACACCCAGACAGCGAAGTTGGGTGACAGAGGAGATGGTGTTGTTGACGACAATAGAGAGGTCATCGTGGGATGGGAGTCTGGGCGGAGGAAAGACAATGAGTTCAGTTTTAGAGATATTGATTTTGAGAAAGCGCTCGGACATCCAGGAGGAGATGGCGGAGAGGCAGTCGGATCCCCGAGCGAGGAGTTTGGAGGAAAGATCAGGAGAGGAGATATAGAGTTGAATGTCGTCAGCATAAAGGTGATACTGAAGACCGAAGGAGGAGATGAGAGCACCAAGGGAGGAAGTGTAGAGCGAAAAGAGTAGAGGGCCAAGAACAGAGCCCTGCGGGACTTCTACGGTGAGAGGGTAGGGGGAGGAGGAAGAAACAGACGTGGATACAGAGAAGGAGCGATTAGCGAGGTATGAGGCGAACCAGGCATGGACAGAACCAGAGAGGCCGAGAGAGAGGAGTTTGCAGCAGAAGGTGGTGGTCCATGGTGTCAAAGGCTGCAGAGAGGTCAAGGAGGATGAGTACGGAGAAGTGACCCTTGGATTTGGCTGATAAGAGATCATTAGTAACCTTGGCCAGGGCAGTTTCGGTAGAATGGAGGGGGCGGTAGCCAGATTGGAGGGTCAAGGAGGGAATTGTCCGCGAGGTGGCTGGTTAGGCGGCTGCAGACAATCCGCTCAAGTAATTTGGAGGCATAGGGAAGAAGAGAGATAGGGCGATAATTAGCAAGAGAGGTGGGGTCAAGATTGGGTTTTTTGAGGATAGGAGAGATAAGAGTGTGTTTAAAAGAGGAGAGTACTACACCAGAGGAGAGTGATAGGTTGAAAATGTGTGCTAGGTAAGAGCAGGCCATTGGAGAGAGAGAGCGAAGGAGGTGGGAGGGGATGGGATCGAGAGGGCAGGTAGAGGGTGGAGAGGATAGAATAAGGGAGCGAACTTCTTCACCGGTTGTAGGGCTGAAGGAGCACCAGAGTTGGTTGATGGGGGGAGGTGAAGCGATGAGGGTGGCGGGAGAAGGGGAGGAGG
The DNA here is from genome assembly GCF_038048845.1 of Mixophyes fleayi. Classification (NCBI taxonomy): domain Eukaryota; kingdom Metazoa; phylum Chordata; class Amphibia; order Anura; family Limnodynastidae; genus Mixophyes; species Mixophyes fleayi. The sequence continues at coordinate 154,555,715 of NC_134408.1, forward strand.
AGATGTTCAGTCTGATGGCCTCAGTTTTGGAAGAGAAGAAAGTGGCGAAGTCAGAAGTGGAGAGGGAAGGCGGGACAGAGGGGGAGGGGGGAGAGGAGGGAGCTGAACGTGGCAAAGAGGCGGTGGGGATTGGAGGACTGAGAAGAAATGAGGGACTTAAAGAAGGATTGTTTAGCGAGGGAGAGGGCAGAGGAGAAAGAAGAGAGTATGAATTTAAAGTGGAGGAAGTCAGCCAGGGAGCGAGATTTCCTCCAGAGGCGTTCAGCAGTGCGAGAGCATCTTTGGAGGAAGCGGGTGAGTTTTGAGTGCCAGGGTTGGGGAATAATGCGGCGTCGGCAGATAGAAGAGGCCGGGGCAACAGCGTCCAGGGCAGTGGTGAGGGAGTGATTATAGAGAGAGGAGGCCTGGTTGGGACAAGCCAGGGAGGGAAGGGGTGAAAGGAGAGTTTTGAGAGAGGAGGAGAAGGAGGTGGGGTCAATAGCATCCAGGTTACGTCTAGTGAGGGTGGCTTTGGGCAAGGCAGGGGAGGAGGACAGAGTGAAGGAGAGGAGGTGGTGGTCAGATAGTGGGAAGGGAGAGTTGGAGAAGTCAGAGAGATCACAGAGATGAGAGAAGACAAGGTCAAGGGAGTGACCAAGACAGTGGGTGGGGGAAGAAGTCCACTGAGTAAGGCCTAGGGAGGAGGAAAGGGCGAGAAGTTTAATGGTGGCGGGGTCAGAACAGTTGTCAATAGGGATATTAAAGTCGCCAAGTATGATGGAGGGAAGGTCAGAGGAAAGGTAGTGGGGGAGCCAGGCAGCGAAGTTGTCAAGGAAAAGGGAGGAGGGGCCTGGGGGACGGTAGATGACGGAGACACGGAGGTGGATGGGGGAGAAGAGACGGATGGAGTGTACTTCAAAGGAGGAGAAGGAGAGGGAAGGTAAAGTAGGAATGACACGAAAAGTGCAGTTAGGGGATAGGAGGAGGCCCACTCCGCCTCCTGGACGCTCGTCTGGTCTGTTAGCCAGAGTGGGCCAGAGTGGTCGAGTTAGATATGGGCTGACAAAGCAGAGTAAGTCAAGAACCAAGGAAGGACTGCAGAGAACAATGAAGTGGAGCAGGAACAAACGGCAGTGGCAAACACAGTTTAAAGTGCCGTAAAGATAAAATAAAATGGAGATAAATTAATTAAAGTGCAAATACAATAGCCATGTGAGTCTTAGTGGTCTATTAACCAGTCAGTCACTTGGCATAAGGCAGTCCATCGCCAATGTTACCAGTCCGAGTAACAGGAGAGTGAAGATAGGAAGGGATATAGGAGGAGAGTTAAGGCTAAGAGACATGTTACCACATGTTACCAGCCCGAGTAACAGGAGAGACAGGGATAGTCCGTAGGAGCAGGAACACGTCCTCCATCAGTGATTCATAAGGCTGAGCAGGTTCTCCTTCTGGATGGGCATTCATCTGTCTGAGGACAAGGCCAGGGCAATACTGAGCCCCATTATGCGATTTGTTGTGGATATCATAATATGTTATATGACTGAAATAATGACGTTATATCTGCCGGGTGAATCCTCTCAGACAAAATCAATGACTAGTTGCCAGACCAAATAATCTATTACAAATAGCAAAGGGAAGAAGCATGCAGATCAAACTTTGGGTGCCACCACAGTTGCGATAAGGCCTCTAGGTGAACCCACATGGCAACTCATGATCATACAAAGAGTCCTATTTGTTTCTGCTGTCACCAGTCTTGCTTTTCCTTTAGTAAACTCCCAACAGGAGGTAATCATCTGCGTGATGGAGTTCCTTGGAGCATATGCACCTAGCACGGTCAATGAAATTGCAGCTTAGATTTTAAGAAATTTACCAGGAGTGCAGCCTAAACCCATTTCACAAATAAGAGGGGCCACTAGGCAAGGATGAGTGAAAGTCACATGAGAGTGCATTATACATAGGTCATGTGACTGTATACTGAGCTAGTGAGGCTTTACTATTCTTATAAAGTAGAAAGTGCAAATATTTTAAGCATAGCTATACAAAACATGGAGACATTTCGTGCAAGCGCAAAATAAAACATTGGCCATAGATGGGAAGAGCTTTAACTTCTCTGACAAGTGAGATTTTAGTCGCCTCGAATGTTGAGAAACTGGAGGATGGAGTGAGATAGAGATTCCCAATAACCTCTTCTGCCTTCTGATTGTATCAGTGCTGGTGGCAGGCTGTCTGTGGGACTTTCCTTTCTAATTCTTTATTACTCCCATACTATAATGTCCTATCCTATTCAGCATCTGCTCCACCTTCACTATCCCTTCTTACGGACCTTGGTGAGTGGCTGTGCACTGGCTAAGTCTAGTTGCTCACCCCTATTGGGCCGCTATATACGAATATCCCTCATCAAAAGGGGATTGAGGTCATTAGTACGGACCTTGCAACAGAGTGTGGGAGGTTTATCACAGATGTCATCACTTTTATTTTGGCACGTAACTATTTTTTGTTTGACCACAGCTACTACCAACAGGTGATGGGAACGGCTATGGGGACACTATTCGCCCGAGCTACGCCAACTTATTTGTGTGCGACTTTGAGCCGACCTATGTGTGGAGCGGCAAACTTGGGGTGGTTTTAGCCTTCTATGGTCATTACATGGATGATTTGTCTATTATTTCGAGAGGTGGTGAGTCATCACTAAAACATAAAATTCCCTCACAAAGTTCACAAGGCCTCCATGGAATTTCTACCACAAGCAAGTTCATTCTAATAAATACTTGCACTTTTGCATTCATTATTTTAAATTGAAAAGTAACATACCGAAGGGACAATTTAAACGTTTACAGCGCAACTCTTCCACAGAGACATTGTTCCTTGATCAGGCCAATGAGATGTTGAAGAATATTTTAGATGGAGGGTATTCATATAAATTGGTCAAACAAGCACTAGATGAAGTGAATCTGATGGGCATATGTGTACTCTTGGATCCAAAAATAGAAAATAAAAACACTAATGAAATTATGGATAAGATTGAAAAAGATGCAGATAATAGATTCAAATGGGCTTTTATTTCCAAATACAATAGATTATCATGTTAAAATGAATGTGCATGTCCTATGATGCAGATCCAAGAAAAAATGTGAGTGAAATGAGGCATGTAGTAAGGCAAAATGGACTTTCCTCTAAATTAACTTAAAATGTTGTGTTCTTGATGGTAATTTTATTGAGTCCCCTAAAATCAATACAGGATCGCAGGCTTCCATCTTTTTTAGAAACAAAGAAAAACCTGCTCCAGCAGGTGACTTGGATTGACTCAGGTTTTCCTCAATTTATGCTTCTATGGCCTTATTTTCAGAAGCCAATGCATAATGTCTCCCTTTATGCAGTCTGCTCCCTGGAACTAAATCAATGGCACAGTCATAGATTTGGTGTATGGGCAGCGTATCAGCTGCTTCTTTGGATGGGTAAAAACAGACCAGAGGCAGAACAATTAGAACACCAACGAATGATTTCGCCCAGTCAACAAGAGGATTATGATTATATAACCACGGATGACCTAAAATGAGAATAACCTTGGGGCAATTGATTAGGAATAGCGACTGTCAGGATTCACTAGGATGAGTGGGATCCTTTTGTTCTGCCTGGGATTGATGGTACTTCACCCAGAGGTGTGGAATCTAACAGAGTGGAAGGTTCTCACCAGAGGTTCCTGCAAGGGAATTTGGGCTTGGCAGCTTCAACCCTGCAGGTCGTGGCCCTCTAGGGGAGTTCCCAGTGAGCGGTGATAGAGAACCTAGTACAGAGAAGAATGTAGGCACTTGATAGCCACAAATGAGTAGGATTACTGAGTGATGCTCAGTGATACTCCACACAGAGATAGTAGGTGATTTTCAGCAGCACACTTGGAGAGATGATATCATCATCATCATGACCATTTATTTATATAGCGCCACTAATTCTGCAGCGCTGTACAGAGAACTCACTCACATCAGTCCCTGCCCCATTGGGGCTTACAGTCTAAATTCCCTAACCCACACACATACACAGACTAGGGTCAATTTTGTTAGCAGCCAATTAACCTACCAGTATGTTTTTGGAGTGTGGGAGGAAACCGGAGCACCCGGAGGAAACCCATGCAAACACGGGGAGAACATACAAACTCCACACAGATAAGGCCATGGTCGGGAATTGAACTCATGACCCCAGTGCTGTAAGGCGTAAGTGCTAACCAATACACCACCGTGCTGCCCCACAGCGATGATCTGCAGTAGTTACCACTAATGAGTGGAGCAGGCAATAGGTGATTGCAGCAATACACTTGGAGAGATAGTAGCAATGATCTGCAGTAGTTATCACTAATGAGTGGAGCAGGTAATAGGTGAGTTGCAGCAGCACACTTGGAGAGATGATAGCGATGATCTGCAGTAGTTATCACTAATGAGTGGAGCAGGTAATAGGTGATTGCAGCAGCACACTTGGAGAGATGATAGCGATGATCTGCAGTAGTTACCGCTAACGAGTGGAGCAGGTAATAGGTGATTGCAGCAGCAGAGTGCATGAGCTGCTTCCAGGCCAAGAGTCTGACGAGAAGAACCAGCACTGAGAGGTGCTGGGAGGAGCCTTATAAATGAGAGGTAACCAATGTATGAGCGGGACAGGTGAATACAGGTGAGATGATTACCTGCGCATGTGCAGAGCTGATTGCTGGCCTGACAGCCAGGGAAGAAGCAGGTAATGAGGAATAAATGATATTCAGGTTATCGGGTGGCAGCCGTGGTTGAGTGGCGTGTGATGTACCTCCACCTTTAAAGGTGGTCACCGAACACCTAGTACCAGGTTTCTTGGAAAATTTAGAATGATATTTCTGCAATAATAACGATGCTTTGACGTCAGAGAAACGCACCCAAGAACGCTCCTCAGGACCGAAGCCCTTCCAGTCCACGAGATATTTGATACCGTCCTTATACTTCTTGGGAGTCCAGAATCTGTTTGATCTCCAATTCATCAGATTGCTGAAGCTCGGGAAGGCGAGACAGAGTCACATGAGATGAGAAGCGATTGATGACGAGAGGTCTTAATAGAGAAATGTGGAAAGCATTAGAAATGCGAAGAGCAGAGGGTAGCTGAAGGGATTGATGGTACTTCACCCAGAGGTGCGGAATCTAACAGAGTGGAAGGTTTTTACCAGAGGTTCCCGCAAAGGAATTTGGGCTTGGCAGCTTCCACCCTGCAGGTCACAGCCCTCTAGGGGAGTTCCCAGTGAGCGGTGATAAAGAACCTAGTACAGAGAAGAATGTAGGCACTAGATAGATGCTCAGTGATAGTCCACACAGAGATAGTAGGTGATTTGTAGTAGCACACTTGGAGAGATGATAGCGATGATCTGCAGTAGTTACCGCTAACGAGTGGAGCAGGTAATAGGTGATTGCAGCAGCAGAGTGCATGAGCTGCTTCCAGGCCAAGAGTCTGACGAGAAGAACCAGCACTGAGAGGTGCTGGGAGGAGCCTTATAAATGAGAGGTAACCAATGGATGAGCGGACAGGTGAATACATGTGAGATGATTACCTGCACATGTGCAGAGCTGATTCCTGGCCTGACAGCCAGGAAACAAGCAGGGAATGAGGAATGAATGATATTCTGGTTACCGGGTAGCAGCCGTGGATAAGCGGCATGTGACAGGGACAACTGTTTCGAATGCAGACTCGTAAAGGTGGAGTCTTGTCCAGAAACCTTCCGCCTACTAGGGGATTACCATCTAGACCACAAGCTGTAATAACCAAATTTATTTTGAGGAAGGAAATTTTAAGGGCTTTAGCTAGCCCAATGTCCAAAAGATTTCCTACTACGTCACTATCCAGGAAGGCAGAGACATCCGAAACTTGATAACCAAAACATAAACAAACAGGAACTAGTAGAGTTTCTGAAAGAGACTCGTTGTACGTCTAAGTGGACCTCTTCCAAATCCACTAGGCTTGGTCTTTTCCCAGGTTAATGATGAGATGCGTGCCATATAACCCTTGCATTCCCAGTATAAACAAAGACCCTATGAGCAAGCAAGGAAGGTCTAAGGCCTCCCTGCCATTTAAACTATTGAGGACCAATCCTCCCAGGAAGCCCACTGAGGCAACAGCCAGGACAGAAGAAAAGAACAGCGTCATGCCTGCTAGCAACAGCCGGGACAGAAGAGGCAGTGTAAGCGTCCCAGCTGTTAACATTTTCAATACCTCTTTATTGTACCACGTTTGCTACCAAAGGGTAGCCAGTCCTTCTCTTCGGCTTGTACCAGTAGGGGTACACACTTGTAGGTAGCCCTTATACACACAAAAATATCAACAAACTACTACCTGTCCTCTCTAACTTTAGCTAGAGAAAGGAAAGGACACAAGGGAGAGGAGGATCTGAATTACATACTACCTGGGGGCATTTCTGATTTCCTGTCTCTACTTATGGAACTAACCCATTGTAATGGCTGGCAAGGAGGATGGAAGAGGAATAAGCATTTTCCTATCTGACGTTACTGGTCCCAACAAATGCTGACAACAATAAATGACAAGAAAACCAAGATATACCACATACTCTCCAAAGCTAAATTTCATCACTTTCTCAAATGAAATTTGACTTTGGAATATGGAGTCACTATTTAGTATCCTGGATAGGCCGCATCAATGTATATTCCTCAAATTAACCCAACACACCAGCATGCAATTCATTGGGGTCAGTAAATACAGAGTCAGACTGTGTGTGCTACAGGTCAGGGGATCCTGAACATGTGTCGTAGCCTGACATAGTGTGACTGGTAACCTGTAGAGTAGCATGACTGTAACATGTGTCATAGTCTGACTGTAATATGTAGTGTAGCATGACTGTAACATGTGTCATAGTCTGACTGGTAACATATAGTGTAGCATGACTGTAACATGTGTCATAGTCTGACTGGTAACATGTAGTGTAGCATTACTGTAACATGTGTCATAGTCTGACTGGTAACATATAGTGTAGCATGATTGTAACGTGTCATAGTCTGACTGGTAACATATAGTGTAGCATGACTGTGACATGTGTCATAGTCTGACTGGTAACATGTAGTGTAGCATTACTGTAACATGTGTCATAGTCTGACTGGTAACATATAGTGTAGCATGACTGTAACGTGTCATAGTCTGACTGTAACATGCAGTGTAGCATGACTGTAACATGTGTCATAGTCTGACTGCTAACATGTAGTGTTGCAAGACTGAATTATGTGTCATAGTCTGACTGTAACATGCAGTGTAGCATGACTGTAACCTGTGGCATAGTCTGACGGGTAACATGTAGCGTAGCATGACTGTATCATGTGTCATAGTCTGACTGTTAACATGTAGTGTTGCATGACTGTATCATGTGTCATAGTCTGACTGTAACATGCAGTGTAGCATGACTGTAACCTGTGGCATAGTCTGACGGGTAACATGTAGCGTAGCATGACTGTTTCACGTGTCATAGTCTGACTGTAACATGCAGTGTAGCATGACTGTAAAATGTGTCATAGTCTGACGGGTAACATGTGGCGTAGCATGACTGTATCATGTGTCATAGTCTGACTGTAACATGCAGTGTAGCATGACTGTAACATGTGTCATATTCTGACTGTAACATGCAGTGTAGCATGACTGTAACATGTGTCATAGTCTGACTGGTAACATGTAGTGTAGCATGACTGTAACATGTGTCAAAGTCTGACAGGTAACATGTAGTGTAGCATGACTGTAACATGTCATAGTCTGACTGTAACATGTAGTGTAGCATGACTGTAACCTGTCATAGTCTGACTGTAACATGTAGTGTAGCATTACTGTAACATGTCATAGTCTGATAGGCAACATGCTGTGTAGCATGACTGTAACATGTAGTGTAGCATTACTGTAACATGTCATAGTCTGATAGGCAACATGCAGTGTAGCATGACTGTAACATGTGTCACAGTGTGACTGTAACATGCAGTGTAGCATGACTGTAACATGTAGTGTAGCATGACTGTAACATGTGTCACAGTCTGACTGTAACATGCAGTGTAGCATGACTGTAACATGTGTCATAGTCTGACTGTAACATGTAGTGTAGCAGGACTGTAACATGTGTCATATTCTGACTGTAACATGTAGTGTAGCATGACTGTAACATGTAGTGTAGCATGACTGTAACATGTGTCATAGTCTGACAGGTAACAAGTGTGGTGTGATGCAGGTCACGTGAGTCTATACCCTGTAACCCGAGACATCACGTGATCACACAGGTTCTGCGCATGCGCTAAGCTTTAACTCTCACGTGATCTCTACGTCTCGCGGCACTGTCTCCTGGACAGATACCCGGAAGTATCTCTGTAACCGGACATTATCCGTCCCGGTGACCGGAGCCTCCTTATAGGGGTATATATCATCTCTGCCGGGAGACTGCTCAGCGCCTCCTCTGTATTCCCCAGCTCACCTGACAGGAGCCTGAGCCCAGGTGAGTGTCACCTGAGCCAAATACTGTGTATACTATGTCCCCCCCCCCTGTATACTGTGCCCCCTCCCTTTGTACTGTGTATACTGTGTCCCCCCCCTGTATACAGTGTGTCCCCCCCCTGTATACAGTGTGTCCCCCCCCTGTATACAGTGTGTCCCCCCCCTGTATACAGTGTGTCCCCCCCCCTGTATACAGTGTGTCCCCCCCTGTATACTGTGTCCCCCCCTGTATACTGTGCCCCCCTCCCTTTGTACTGTGTATACTGTGCCCCCCTCCCTTTGTACTGTGTATACTGTGCCTTCCCCCCCCCTGTGTCTCCTGTAAACTGTGTTTCTTCCCAGTAGTTCTTTTCCTTTATATTGCTATACTAAATGGTCAAAAGTTTGTGGACACTCGAGCAGTATATTAGTCTCCTCATTGATGCTTCTTCTCATTTTTCTTTGAAGGCGTTGAAGTGGACAGATTTCTCACAGCTATGAAATAGTATATAGGAAAAGGTAAAACAATTACTATAAGAAGCTACTAAACGTCCTATATTCTGACGAAGCAATGTGAAAATGCTAGATGTGAGGTAACGCACCCCCTGCAAGGCTTCAGTCTCATAGTAATAAAAGCCTCCTCTCTAGAACCATGAGAAGAGTTGAGGGGAATTCAGGCTGTGCTCCTTGATGAAACATTCAAATCATTCTGTAGGCAGAAGAGCCATTTATGTGGCAGCCTGTGAGTCGCCTGCTGGGTGTTAGAACACCAGAAGTCAATGCCCTGCTATATGTCCTCCTGTGAGACCTAATCATCATCATCAGCTATTTATATAGCACCACTAATTCCACTGTGCTGTTCAGAAAGCTCACTAACTTCAGTCCCTGCCCCATTGGAGCTTGCACTCTTAAAACACACACACACACACACACACACGGGTCAATTTTTGATAGCAGCCAATTTATACTAGTATGTTTTTGGAGTGTGGGAGGAAACCCACGCATACTCCGGGAGAACATACAAACTCCACACGGACAATGTAGGGAGTCAAATTGTTTTCGCTGAAGGCCCCTCTGCTTTTGGAGATAATTATTTACATGTTAATAAAAGTGGTCGTGCAGATTTAAATAATCTTATATAATGTTGCTTTCTAGATGTTTTGCCAACAGTGAGAAAGGAATGAGAGGTTCCATGCAAAGACACCAGACATTCCTGTTACCACTCTGTCTACGAACAGGTAGGTTAGGTTACCTGGCGCGGTTTATTAGATGCCGATAGCGAGTTGTTACTCTGTTTATATTATGCTGATACTGGCTGCTTACACTCTGTTCTTTTACGTAGCAGGTTACACATGGGCTGGATTGTCATTATGAATCGAATGAACTCTCCTGGAAACTCCACATCACAGCGCAGACGTCTGGTATTCGGGATACTGATCTTGCTGCTGGTGGATGTGATCTGGGTTGCTTCTTCCGAGTTGACTTCAGTGAGTAGCAAAACTAAATCCCTGTGTCGGCAGCATCTTTTTTTGTGCCAGATATACAACTATCAGCCACAACATTAAAACAACCTGTCTAATATTGTATAGGTCCCCCTCATGCCACCAAAACAGCTCTAACCCATAGTGGCATGGACTCCACAAGACATCTGAAGGTGTCTTGTAGTATCTTGCATGTTGGCAGCACATCCTTTCAGTCCTGTAAGTTGTAAGGTGGGGCTTCCATGGCTCGGACTTGTTTTTCCAGTACATCCCACGGATGCTTATTCAGATTGAGATCTGGGGAATTTGGGGGCCAAGTCAACATTTTGAACTGTCATGTTCCTCAAACCATTCCTGAACAAGTCTTGCAGTGTGTCAGGGTGCATTATCCTGCTGAAAGAGGCAACTGCCATCAGGGAATATCGTTGCCATGAAGGGGTGTACTTTGGTCTACAACAATGTTTAGGTAGGTGGTACATGTCAAAGTAACATCCACATGAATGTCAGGAACCAAGGCTTCCCAGCAGATCATGCACATGCACACGGCCGTCCACATGATGTAAAAGAAAATGTGATTCATCAGACCAGGCCACCTTCTTTCATTGCTCCATGGTCCAGTTCTGGCACTCATCTGCCCATTGTAGGCACTTTCAGTGGTGGACAGGGGACAGCATGGGCACTCTGACGGGTCTGTGGCTACGTAACCCCGTACGCAGCAAGCTGCGATGCTCTGTGTGTTCTGACACCTTTCTATCATATTGTAAAAGTAAGGACAGGGAAAGAGGGAGTGGTCACACCAATTGTTTAGGGAGTGATTATACCCTTCTAATATGGAAAGTAGTATTTGGATGATTATATCCTTAATATCCTTAGTATCTTATTTTAAAGGGGTGTCCCTAACTATTTAGAATTATTCAAACAAGTGGAGTGCTTAGTGCATCTTATCAAACCAATTTTCTTTTCTCTCTCCTTTTCATACCTTTCTATCATAACCAGCATTAACTTTTCCAGAAATTTGTGCTACAGTAGCTCCTCTGTGGAATTGGACCTGACAGGCGCCTTCACTCCCCATGTGCATCAATGAGCCTGTCGCTGGTTCACTGATCTCCTTGGACCACTTTTGGTAGGTTCTTGTCATTGAGTTAGGGTCAGAAGACTGCCCGTACAGCCGGCTCACGTGATATTACCTCCCGAGAGGCGCGGAGTCTAACGGTGAGGGAGGTTCGCCAGGGACTTCCGCAAGAGAGTTTGGAGTTAGCTGCTCCCAGACCGCAGGTCGCGGCCCTCTTAGTTAGGTGATTAGCGAGGCTGTATTGAGAACCAAGATAATAACTGAAGATGCCAAGGATGAGAAGTAGCTCAATGACAGAGACTAAGAGGCCGCTTCCCAGGGCAGCGGTAGAGCCAATGTACAGAGTAAGGAACAGCAGGTTATACTGGAGACTGGTAGCGATGATCTGCGGATAGATATGCTGGAGTTTAAGGGAACAGGTAGCAATAATCTGAGAAAGACGGATGGAGCGAGGGAGGTCGTTCCAGTGAAGGGGGGCAGCACGGGAGAAATCTTGGATTCTGGAGTGGGAAGAGGTGATTAGAGGAGAGGCGACGGTCATTGGCCGAGTGCAGGGAGCGGGCAGGGGTGTGAATGGTGAGGTGGTTAGAGATATAAGGGGGCAGTAGACTGGGAGAGAGCCTTGTAAGTGACGGTCAGGAGTTTGAAAAGGATTCTGTAAGGAATGGGGAGCCAGTGTAGGGCAAGGCAGACGACTAGCGGCGAAAAAGGAAGATGAGTCTTGCAGCGGGTTTGAAAAAGTGGAGATGTTGCCTATAGCAATCATTCAGATTCTAGTTACAATTTATTTAGTACATTCTACAAAATGATAACTAGAATCCGATTGGTTGCTAATCGGATTCTAGTTATCATTTTGTAGAATGTACTAAATAAATTGTAACTAGAATCTGATTGGTTGCTATAGCAACATCTCCACTTTTTCAAACCCGCAGTTTAGTAAATATACCCCCAGGTGTGTGCCAGCCCAGTTCAGACCAGCAAGTGAATGCAGAAAGAGGGAACCTGGTGCAGTGTGACCGTTCTAATGACTGCATACCGGGAACACCCCACAGGACCGGCTGTTTTGGAGATGCTGTGACCCAGCCGTCTAGACATCATGATTTGGCCCTTGTCAGAGTCACTCAGATCCTTACGTTGCCCATTTTTCCTGCTTACAACACATCAAGTTCAAGAACTGACTGTTCACTCGCAGCCTAATATATCCCACCCCTGACAGGTGCCGATGTAACCAGATAATCAATGTTATTCACTTCACTTGTCAGTAATTTTAATGTTGTGTCTGATTGGTATGTGTATATATATATTTTATTATATGGCAGCAATATGTATCACCCATGTACCCCCCCATCACTAAGTCTTCATTGCCTTGGCCAGGAAGCTTTATGTTTGGCACATAGAGCTCTCAGGCACTGTTTGCTATTAGAGCTGCACTTGTGCATGGATGGCCGCTTAACTCAGAGTGTATGTGACAGTCCGTGATGGCCGATGCCACGGAGAGACGGCTTTATGGATGGGGGAGACATGCTCGGTAGAACACACTTTCTGTGATGTGATGACCTGGTGAATATGCTACATGTATGATGTAGAGACTTACACTATACTCTTGAAAAATAGAAAGTGGGGGCAAATTGTCCTTGCACAGGTGTTAAATTAAGTTAATATTTTTTTTTAAACGTGGTGGTTTTATGACTTTTTTTTTTTTTTTTTTAATCTCCAGTTTTTTCTTTACTCCAAAATGATGTTCTGTTTTGTTTATAAAAAAAAAAGAAAGAAAAGAGTCAATTTACCACCATTTTATTATTTAGCTCCACTTTTCCAGAATACTGGCTGACTCTGGACCTGTCCGTACAGCAGACAGGTCCATATATGTTTCCTGCATATGTGATTATTTAAACTGCTTTAAATATATTTGTTTCATTCTACAAAGAGAATGCACCAATAGGTTTGGGGTCCCTCCTAGTTCTGTACTAGTGACGGCTGTCAGAATGCTGATCTTTGTTTGGGAGGGAGGGGGGGGGTACGGAGTTGCTGTGCTCTGTAGAATTTGTTATGTATTTACTATATAACTATATTTCTGCATTGTAGCCTCACGTGCATATTATTATACACAAATGTTTCTATTTCTTTTCCAGTACATATTCCAGGAGTTCAACAAACCATTTTTCAGCACATTCGCAAAAACCTCCATGTTTGTGTTGTATCTTCTGGGGTTTGCTGTGTGGCGGCCGTGGAGACAGCAGTGTAGTAAACGTCTGCGCGGGAGACGCACCACTCTTGTGAGTTTCTGTCTGTGGTTGGTTGGTGGGGAAAAGAATTGCTGGATGTTTATCCTGGTGCTGTGTCTCTTCCCTATAGATTAGCATTTGTATCATCCAGGGTTGTAGTCAGGTGAATTGGGCAGTGTTTTTTTTTCTTTTTTCTTTTCTTTTGCTTTTACCCTTTTTATTTTATTTTTTTCCAGCAAGGTTCATATAAAGTTGGGAAAGTCCTGGAATGGCCATTAATTAATTTATTGTCTTCTGCAGTCATTCGTTCCCTGTCTAACATCTGTGGCGTGAGATGGAATGAGTGATCTGGGGTATGAACACATTAAGTCCAAAGGTTAAATGAAGAAAAAGAAGATGTCCATCATGAGACATCATATTGACCTTTTCTTTTAAATTTTCCATGTCGTGGTGCTGAAAGCAAACACAGACCTCCTAAGATGAATAAATCACCCCTACCGTTCGCAAAAGCTTGAATGAGACTTTTTTTCATGAGCTTGTGTTCTCGTGTTACAAAGCTGGTGAGGTGTCGGTAGTCCCACCTTCTACTGCTGCTCGGGAAGAGGCTTTTGTGGTCAAAACCACTTGAAAGCTGTCATTGCTCTATTTTGCTATTCTTATAGATGACGTTTCCTGCGTCTGAAACACAGACAGTAAAGGTCTCTGGTAAGGGAATAAAGAAAGGTGTAGAGAACATTGTGTTTAGTGTAAGGGTTGCGTTTTTTAGCATCTGGAAAGAATCTGTAGTAAAAAGGTGATATGGGGGGGGGGGGGGGGGCGCAGTGTTGGTAATCTCACTATAATGTCTTCATGAAATCTCTTCTCTCACCTGATCTGTACCATCCAGGCCTCCTCACCTGGGCTTTTGACACTTTTCTCCACACCCTGTTCTTCAAGTGCAAGCTCTTGTGTGCAGTGTCCTCATTCCTTACCCCATGCATTATAATTGTTCTAGTGCCCTATATACTTTATTTGCTCTGTACAGCGCTGCAGGAGATGTTGGAATTATATAATCTATGATGCTCATCACAAAATACAACATGCCATTGCTTTCACTTGTATGTATTGCAATAGTTGTTATTGATACTGAATAAGTTCAATAATCCAGAAATCTCATACTGTACCCACATGGAGGAGCTATCGCCAAATACAAATTCCTGTTCATCTCTTCACCTTGTATCCGCACAGAGTTCAGAGTTAGGGCTAAATCCAGCTACAATGAAGTGATAACACTTTGCGCCTTCTAGCTGGATTTCCTCCTGATTCTGAATAAAGTGATCACTGTGCTAATAATGTGATGCCTCAGAACTGTAAAATTATTACACGTATTACTAATTATACAGTATTCTGCAAGCTATGTTTTACCTGCCTAATTACTTCATTGCCTTGGAAATCCCATTCGCTCAGTTGATGTGATGGTTCCTTATATCTGAATTTCCTTCTCAGTTTGCAGATGCTGAAGGTTATTTTGCTGCATGTTCTGCAGACAACACTCTGAACCATACCCTGGTAAGGACATAACTCAGTCTCTATCTCCCTGCCGTTCTGCAGTGTTTACTGTACAACACAGACCACTAGCACAAGTGTTGCTCTTTCTCCTACGGGGCTGTATGATATAGGCTATTATACAATGACTTCCTGCCAGCTCTTTGCTGTCACTATTCGTACAGGAAGTAGCGGATTGCTGGGGGCATCTCTGGGGTAGAGTCTACTCCACCGGTTGTTTCCAAACATTGGTCTTCAGTGCCTTGCTGGTCTGGAGCTAAGGTAACATCGCAGTTTCCCAGAGAGGGTGCAAAGGGCACTGGATGGTACTAGTAATGATGTGCAAAAGCCTCCAGGCAACAAGTGCACACAGAGGGCATTATAAAGTGAGCAACCCTGCTTTGTACAGGAGTCCCCATAAGCATCTCCAAATGGTTGTTGTAATTAGTAAATGGCAACAATCATACAAAATAATAAATGAAGAGAGACAGTCTGGTGTAATAATTTTATGACCAATAAGATAGATATATATTAGTGAATAAATGTTAGATGTTTTAATTCTTTTGGTGTAATATTGGTGTTTAAATTATGTGTATGGTCAGGAATTGGATGAGATTATATGCAGTGCTTCTATAGACACCTTCACCATCAGATAGAATAATATATAATCCTCCTCGCCATAAATCCTTGTCTGGACAAGTGAGCTTGTTGGGATTCTGAGGTTGTACTATGCGGCATTATTAGGTAATGAGACATATTCTGGTAAATCTGAATAGAAAGCATCTGACCTGTATTAGTTGGTAGCTCTGTGTTTTGCACCATGTACTATGGGAACAGCACCGGGAAAGGGGAGATAAGGGCCCTGTAACATAACGGGATATTCTGTCCTCACAACAACCGGTATAGAGGGAGAAGCTCTGAGTCAGCAGAACAGCTGGTAACTGTGATCCATTCATATCTCTAGTGCAGAAATCATGGAACAATTCGCTAAAATGCTGCTAATAAGTTAGTTTCCAGCCAGTCTGTGTTTACTGCACTACATAATATGAATAAAGGATAATCTACCTTTGTTGTCTCCATATTCCTTGTGTCTGCAGCCACGATTCCCCTTATTCCCCCGACTCCCTTTGTACCCCAAGTAACTCTGCCTTTCCTTATAGAGTGAACCTCTCTACGTTCCAGTAAAGTTTCATGACTTACAGAATGACAAAGTCCTGATGTCACCTTGTCAGAATAATGAGAAACAAAAGGGTAAGTTCTAACGAAAATGTAATATAACAATATATTTTGTAACGCCATTGTTTTATTTATGTCTGTCCGGCTCTGTGGTTTTATATACCCCGATCGACCGCAGCATTAAAACCACCTGCCTAATATAATGTAGGTCCCCCTCGTGCCACTAAAACGGCTCTGACCTGTCAAGGACTCCACAAGACCTCTGAAGTTGTCTTGTATCTAGCACCAAGATGTTGGCAGCAGATCCTTTAAGTCTTGTAAGTTGTGAGGTGGGGCCTCCATGGCTCGGACTTGTTTTTCCAGCTCATCCCACAGAGGATCAGTCGGTTTGAGATCTGGGGTATTTAGAGTCAACACTTTGAACTCTTTTGTCTTATTCCTCAAACGATTCCTGAACAATATTTGCACTGTGACAGGGCATATACTCCTATAAAACAGAGGCCACTGCCATCAGGGAATACCGCTGGCATGAGGGGCTGTACTTGGTCTGTAATGTTTAGGTAGGTGGTAAGTATCATAGTAGCATCCACATGAATGCCAGGACCTGGGGTTTCCCAACAGAGCATCGCACTGTCACACCGTCCTTCGTTACACTGTGTGTACTGACCCCTTTCTATTATATCCAGCAATTTGTGCTAAAGTAGCTCTTCTGTGGAATTGGACCAGACGGGCGCCTTCGCTCCCCGCCTACTACCTACTCTTATAATTCGGCTCAGTTACAGTTATGTGAGGGTTTTTTGAAGGCTGGAGAACAGGTCTTAATTTTTACATTTATTTTAGGCCAAGGCTCTCGCAATCAGGGAAAACCCCTTATCCTGAAAGCGGAAGTCTTGAGTGTTTTGGATAATGGATGCTGTACCTTTTGGTTGTGATTTCTCTCTAAGAGTAGAAGCAGCTCACATCAGTAGAGTAGCCTCACTATACCAGTAAGGTTACCAGCCGCATCCAGTCCTAGGGTGAGCAGTGTGTGCGCCCTTATTGCCTACACATGGAGGTTCCCTGTTTCCAGAGCCTCTCTGTGAGCACCCACATTGTGTTAAAGAAGCGCACTGTAGTCTTACTTTAGAGGCTAGGGATTACTCTGAGGTAGATCCCAGCCACGGACATCCAGGCTCTGGGGGGGTTCCCCTGAGGTAGGTGTGTATGTGTGTATGTGTATGTGTGTGTATATAATATATATATATATATATATATATAATTAGTATCTATATATCTATTAGTATCTATATATCCATGTAACCTACACACACTGGCTGTACTTGTTTTTTTAATATGTGAATATACAATGTGTTTAGGCTGAGCTGCAGCATTCTGAGGCTTATTCTGGTTAAACATCTACATCCTCCCTAGTGGAAGAGAATGGCAGCACTGTGGGGTTTGTCTGCATGTCTCTGGTACTTATGCTGGCTGTTTATATACCACCACCTTATAATAGTGAGGTCCAGCAGAAATGCAGCGAATTTATGAAGCTATTTCCTGACTCTCCTGTTGTCTGTGTTGGAGATTTCAATGATATGATAAAGAAGAGCATTAATAGATGGTCAACGAATTGTGGTTAGTTGATGTTTGGAGTTTGAGGCATCCTAACTCTACGCAATTTTCCTGCTTTTCCACTTCTTAAAATGTGTTTTCCAGAATAAACCTCACATTTGTTTGTCACAAACTGGTACATGCTGTACGGAAAGTAGAATATAAACCTGATGGATGGGGGGGGGGGTCCCTGACCACTCCCCTCCTTCTGTTTTCTGTGGACTTTAATATTACCGAGGGAGAGTATATACCGGCTCCCCTGGTTATCTGGGCTAACTGGGAGCAGTTTTAAGGACACAGTCCCGAGCCTCCGACCAGAAAGTATTAATGACTGGGCAGTCCCATAGAAGACGCTAACAATCGCCCTGTGGGGAGCGGCATTTTGAACACGACGGATCATTCCTCCTAATTAAGTGACTTTTGGCACAAAAGAATGGTCTATTATCTATTGGACAAATTCAAATGCAATTTACTTTTTTCTAAACACATCCGCTCTGCGCAGGCAGGATTAACAGTGTCTTTAGTGTATATAACCCGTCAGGGGGGTACGGCCAGTACTGCTGTGAGGGGCCCGGACCGACCGTGCTGCCCCTTTTTTTTTTTTTTCTTACCTTCTCCGCGATGCTGCAGCTCTGCCTCCCAAACTCTGATAAGCTGGGAGCTCGGTGACGTCATCACCACGCGCCGCACTCCCAGTGTATCAATGACCGGGAGGCAGAGCTGCAGCATCGCGAAGGAGAAGGTAAGTTAATGAGCTATAATTTTTTTTGAGGGGGGGGAGAGGGAGAGCCTGGGGGATCATTACTGTGGAGGGAGGGGGGAGAGGGAGAGCCTGGGGGACCATAATTGTGGAGGGAGGGAGGGGGGGGGGAACAGGGAGAGCCTGGGGGGACCTGATCTGTGGAGGGAGAGGGGGGAAGAGAGGGACCTTAACTGTGGAAGGGGGACCTTAATTGTAAAGGGGGACCTTAATTGTAGAGGGGGGGAGGGGGACCTTAACTGTGATTGGGGGGGAGAGGAGGACATTAAATATGGGGGTGTGGTGGAGGGGGACATTAACCGTGGGGGGGAGAGAGGGGGACATTAACTGTGGGGGGAGAGGGGGACATTAACTGTGGGATGGAGAGAGGAGGGGGGGGACATTTATTGTGATTGCGGAGAGGGGGGAGGGGAACATTTACTGTTATGAGGGAGTGGGGGGGAATGTACTGTGATGAGGGATTGGAGGCGCATGTATGGTGAAGATGGAGGGGTGCACATGTATGGAAAAGGGTGCACATGTATGGGGAGGGGGGGCCCCGCCAGATTAATTAGTACTGGACCAAGGAGGGTCGCGGGGCGCCACAGTAATTGGTACGGGGCCCCACAGTTTCTGATGGCAGCCCTGTAGCCTGTGCTAGTGCAGCTGTTCTTGTGATTATGGATGAGGGATTGGGGGTGAGAAGCAGTTTCCAACTCCTGACATAAATGAAGTTTTCCAAAGTGGTGATGGACAATACACAACATGACACGAGGGAGATGTTGGCATATTTAAATACAGTTTGTCTTCTCAAACTCTCAATGGACTGTAATTCCATCTTGGCTTCTCCAATCGCCCTGGAGGAGTAGATTAAGCTATAATGTCCTTCCTAAGTAGTAAAGCCCCCGCCATGGACTGTCTTCTGGTAGAACTGCAGAAACAACACAGAGCTTTTTATGTTCCTAAGTGTACCAGACTCTTAGAGATAGTTGCTGGAAACCTTTAATTATCTTGTTCTATGTCTGAAGCATTGATAGTGGTATCACTGCAACCAGGTAAAGAGGACCTGCACCTTGATGAATACAGACCTATATCCCTTCTGTCAACAAATGTGGAAATCCTGGTTAAATTATTAGCCCTCAGGCTTATTAAGAAATCGTTCATCCGGACCAAAAAGGGTTCATGCCAGAAAGTCCACCTCCCTGAATCTTGGGCCCTTGTTCACATCTTTTGAGCATTCAATCTCTAGTAGGTTGATCTCCCCAGATACCGCTAAGGTGTTCCACTCAATTGAGTGGCGTCATTTGTGGGAGTTGATGGATCGATTGGGGTTGGTCCCCTCGTATATAAAATGGATTAGGCGTCTGTATTCTAGCACTGCAGCGAAAGGATTATATATCGTACTCCCTTAAGTTGGGTAGAGGTACTAGGCAGGGTATCCACTATCCCCCACTCGCTTCTTTTCCTACCTCCAGGTTAGACACGCTCTGATGGGACAGTTTGAAAATGGAATCCCAAACCTTTGTGGTAGCTCCTGTTAAAAATCTTCATCAGCCTCTGGATTCTTGCAATGTCCAAAAATTAAAACCTTCTGGTCTAAAGTTATCAGATGTATTAGGTGTGACAGTGTCTTTGTACTCTCTGGCCACATGCATGTTTGGGTTAAAATGAAAAGATATGACAAATGGAGTCACACAGCAATATCTAATGAATCTACTATAGTTGGATCAGCTCTGTATAGCAAGGACATGACTGGCACCGGCAGTCCAAAGATTCAAAATTGGATCAGGTTGGTCAGTGAAACAATAGGACATGAAAGATTTGTGTACACTAGCAGGAAAGCCTTAAGCTGGGTACACACTATAGGCTTTCATCCAATTATCAGGCTGATTACACAACAAACCACCGTTGGGTCCGTTAGCGCTTTAGTGTGTACACTTGAACAATCATATTTTATTGTACCAAAGCACATTGTATCGTTGTTTTGATTATATACCCGGACTAAAAATATCTATTGGTGATGGAACAATGTTGTGTCAATTCTGCAGTATGTACGTAGTCGGGATCATCTGTCCGACAATCTCCCAATAGTTCCTCCAACAGGGACGCCTCTCTGGGCGTTCATATTAGCGTTCATATGCTGTGTTGTCTAATCGTGAAGCACATGGAAATAGTGTTCTTTTCATAGCAAATCAATAATAAACATTTTTCATTCTCTATATGTCATCTATATGTTCATGTATGCGTATACAGCATCAATTAACACGTGAAAATACATACTCTTGATAAAGTCTTATTGATTTACTCATGTCCACTTCTTCAATTCTGTATCATCCACCCTACCGTGCGCCTGTGTATCCAGTCCATAAGTAGGAACCTATATAAAAAAAAAAAAAAAAAAGAGCCACAACAAGTGACCACACGTGTGGAATTGTTTGAGAGTATTTATTCACAACAGCAGTTAAAACCGCTTACAAGAATAAAATAGTATTATTTATCTGAACAACCATATCTTATGGAAAGTTGCAACATCTCTGGACCAAACAGTATCAGCAGGGTTCAGTGATTGACGCAAACACGGCGTGCAAAAAGACCACCCTATGTGTTTAATGATAGCACTTCGTCAGTGGTGTGTGGTCTAATTGAATCGAAAACTCGTTTATAATGCACAAAGTTAAAAAATGTAAATCCATCTTTTGATTAGACTCCGGAAAGCGTCATCTTTGCTGCAAGTGATGATGAAATCGGTCACCACCTTACCCGGTGTGAAAAACACCACATCCAAGATGACCACATAATCATGTGATAACTATAATTATTGAATCCCACCAAAAAGATGGCCAACGCCAATAGAGTCAAATAATTTCCACAAAGACAATGGCCACCGCCATTGTAAATACATCCAAGTGCAGAATCAATAAAACGATCAATTAATCAAACACCTCATGACGATTTTCAAATCTACATAAAAATTATTGAAATTAAACACAATTTAAGCAATTAATAAAAAATAAAATCATTACATAATACATGAACGCAAATCCATAATATGTATCGTCAAATGGAAAATACATACAATTATTAAAAAAATAAAATACATAACGTTTAATCATTGCAGAAATAAAATTCTACAAAAGAGCAGAAAAATAGAAAATATAAAAAAAGAAAAGGAAAAAATGGGTCACAGATATATACTGAATGATCAACCAGAATATATCTGTGGTCCAAAAACAGAAAAGAAATGATATCAAAAATCTCATTCAATCCTGCTTGAACCATCTCATAGATCCAGAAGGACTCCTTTATAGAGAGCTGTAATTAATGGGTATTTGTTCAATATCATTAAAGATAAATGAATCTATATTGTTGTGATTGTTGTGATGAAAAACACTAAAGTGTCTTGGAAGACTATGGACTACAACATTATTTTTTTTATATTGCGTAGATGTTCCTGTATCCTGATCTTCAACATTCTTTTTGTTTTCCCTATATCATCAACTTCATCATCATTTATCATTTACGCTTTACAATGTGGGACAAACACAGTAATAAACAAACTGGTAAAACAGACAGAGGTGAGAAGGTCCTGGCCGCAAGGTTACAATCTATGGGACAATAGGAGTTTGATCTATGAGGTCCAACCAGATTGCAAGGGTAAAAAAATAAATAAAAAAAATCAGATTGCAACTACACCTAATCATATAAATAATAAGTCAAACTTTTAATTTTGTACTCACCCTTTTTTGTAAAGATGTCGTTTTTCTTAGCCATATATTTACAAACATTGCAGCGTTGACATGGATAACATCCATTCATAACGTGCCAAAAAATGACTGTCATCAGTCTATCTCTTCTCTCAATAAACTTTTATTGATTTTAAATTATTTGCCCTTCTCTATATCACTTTTGGCTTAGTTGGTAAATGGAACCTTAAAATGGGATCACATAACGGTATACTCCAATGTTTTTTAAGAGTTTTTAGTCAATTTTTTTCTATGATTATTACAGCTATTATTAAAACAAATGTCACAGTCCCGACTAGTCTTACCAGCATTACTGATTAATTTAGGCTGTAAAAAAATTATTCCTACTAATAAAAGAAGCCCTTTAATTGCTGTTTCTAACATACTTTCATTATAACCTCTATCTATAAATGTTTGTTTCAAAAACAGGCACTGTTAGAAAAAATTGTAGCAATTTTCAGGGTTTTTTTCAAGTCTCAAAAATTGAATGTGGAACATTTTTCTTCCACAGATCAAGATGGCAACTATTAGAGAGAACAAAACCGTTCGCAATCCACTTTCTTAAAATACGTTTTGGTTTCAATATTACCAGATTACCTAAAACTCAATCTAGAAAGTCAATAGAAGTAACACTTATTTTAAAAGTGAATGTTAGATTCCAATCATTTATATTAAGTTGAGCCACAAACTTTTCAACCTCATGAATAGTACCATCCCAGATTAATATTTTATCATCACCATAATGTTGGTAAATTTTAATGTTGACAGACATATCAGAAGAATTATAAATGTAATCACACTCCCAATTATTTATATTTTTTATATATATATATATATATATATATATATATATATGCATATGCAGAGCTAGGGGCAAATTTTGACCCCATAGCTGTGCTGCATAACTGTAAATAAAAACTGTTGTTCAAATAAGAGAATTATTGGTAGGCATATATTGTATCCCTTACATTAGAAATTTCCTATTCCGTATTGCAAAATTCTTATCTCTGATTAACAAATTATTAACATCACTTATACCTTCAATTGTGACCCAAAGTAAACCATCTTGCCACTTATATTTATCTAATAATTGTAAAACTGAGGTTGAGTCCCTCAAATAAGACTTCAAAACATATGGTTGTATATTCCCACTCTGAAGCTAAATGTTATAACCTCTTATGTCCATTATCAAAAATTTGGTCCACAGTTTCAATACATCTGTCTACACCCTGGACAAAATTGTATTTATTAATCATGTAGGTGCAGTTTTATTTTATATATATATATATATATATATATATATATATATATATATATATATATATATATATATATATATATATATATATATATATATATATATATATATAATATATTACACATACATACATACATACACACTCTCTCTACTATGGCCATTATGAAACGCATGTTTACAAAATCCTTTTTTTTTTTTTTTTTTTAACCTTAATAAAGATATCTAGTAGGTGGGTGTGAAATAAGAATTCCCCACACTAGAGCAGGATGATATACTAATTACTATGATTATAACTACATATTTTAACTTTTCAGCTGGTTTCAGCAGGCTCCAAGCAACAATTTTTTTTCTTTTTTTATATATGTGAATCAAATCAAGATAATTTCTCTCCAGTTTGAGGAATTTCTTTTTGGCATCATTTATGTTTTCCCTCAGTTTGTTAAAATATTCGTTTGGCTTTGCCATTTTCTTGGCCACACCTGTTACATCACCGGAAGCCAGAGAACTATTGATCCTCGGATCTACCTTCTCTTCTGCCAAACTTTCGTCTGAAATGACGATGGTACCTAAATGTAGAACGGAAAACCGAAATTTTGGCTCACCTTGGACGCTGCTGGCAATCACTTTGTGCTGATGTCCCCCTTGGGTTTGTCCAGGCAACTGAAATAATATAGGCATCGGATACACCTTACACTTTTGTTTTACTTTTTAATGACGCAAGCTTTTTTGTTTGTTTGAAGGTGTGATCATTATATTTCAATAAATCGTAACAGTTGTGGACAGAGTTGCTGGATGTACACCAGGCTCAAAGCTGAACCTTGGAATGAATGGCGATTATGGTATTTCCTGTTTCTGGATGTATGTCTGTGGGTGTTGCGTGCTCTTGGGTTCAGCCCTTTATTTAAATTAATTTAGCTAATTGCTGCTGGGACGGTATATATCTGTACAGGGAGTATGGAGTCACAATCTTTTCAGCCGATAGTTATGACAGATGGAAATCTGACAGTAAAATGTGTATAGTGTGTACACCTGAATCAGCTGCTGATCGGGACTTTCAGTTGTTAATCATATGGCATCGGGAGAAATGTGCCGTAGTGCGCACCCAGCTTTAATAAAACGTCAGAATATTTGGAACAGGTGGTTTCAGTCCTCTTGCACGTTAGGTTCAATGAGAGGACCCAGTTTTGATGACTGACCCCTCGGGCACCCAAGCCATTAATAGATGCATGGTTTTTCTTATTTTTTAATTTGATATATGGAGTTGTACAATGTTATTGTGAAGCCAGATATACTGCAAACGTTATACTCTATATGCTTTCAAGTGCTGTTTATTTGGATTTGTATTTTTGTTTGTTTTATAGATCATAAATAGGCCGTAATATGTGAACAAAAGAAGTGATAGTCCGGTGCTCTGAAACAAACCTATAAATCCTTATGTGTCGGCATATACTGTAGACAGATAGTTTTGTGCACAATATAGTGGGATAAGCTAACATGCTTATCTCAAGGCATCTCCCATAGGTAAGTGCCCAGCCTGTGTTGTAACAAGTGTACTCAGTGAGTCACATTTAAAACCTTCCTGAGGCTCCATTTCTCCATGTAATGTTTATAGTTATATTCAAAAATCATAATAAAAAATAATGTATTAAAAAAAAAAGAGCTTGAACAGACAAAGATTAAAGATGAAAACTCGTGTCCTTGTGTATTGCAGATTGTGTGAGAGACACTTCTAGATAATGGTTTTATCTTCCTCGTCTCTCTGTGACTTGCTCCTTGATCCTTGCAGCGTTTATTACTTGTAATTATTTCTCCCTCAGCATGATCTGGATAGAACAAATATTTTGCCTACATCAGCAATTTCCTTATCTTAATATCTGCTTTCCCATTTTATCCTCGTAATGCTCAATATTTTCATTCTTAAAACTCTTTCCCACTGATTTTTAAATGTACTTTTTACCCAGCTTCATCTTTTACTTTTATTACAAGGTTTTGAGTTTATTCATGTGATCTGCTCCCTGGTTAACATATATGTTTGAGCTGGAATGGATTTTGATATCCCTGTTTATGCTGATTAGTTTGTGGTGTGACAGAGGTTAGGGTCATTCCACATCAAATCAACACAATTTTAGAAAAAATTCTACCGTATGTTCTCTAATTTCAATTAAATTTGGTATAAATGCTGCCATGGGTGTAAAGAAAACCCCAAAGTCTTATGCTGATCTGTGCGCTGGATTTGAAGTTATACACCTTTTAAAGCTGCAATTTTTTAAGTAAAAATATGCTTTTAACATTTCTTCAAATTGCATTTGTAGCTCACCTGATTGAGCTGGAGAGTTGCACAAGGTCTCATTTTAAAACTGTTTATGTCTGCTCCCACTTGTGCACAGGCGTGTAAACTAAAGTGGAAAGATACTGTACGTGGAAAGACACTTCCATTGTGTTGGATAGGCCCTTCTTTTACAGGGACAGGGTAGGTTTGGGTGGGCTTTAATTGGTGAAGAAAGGCCTCTTGTTCACTAATTTTAGCCCACTCAAACCTAACCTGACCCTGGACCATTTGTGTCACATTTGAAAAAGCAGAGTGTTTAATTACAGGGGAGTATCAGACTGGGAAAATGTGTTCTGGGGGGGAGAGACCCAGCAGACTGGGAGAATGTGTTCTGGGAGGGAGAGACCCAGCAGACTGGGAGAGTGTGTTCTGGGAGGGAGAGACCCAGCAGACTGGGAGAGTGTGTTCTGGGAGGTAGAGACCCAGCAGACTGGGAGAATGTGTTCTGGGAGGGAGAGACCCAGCAGACTGGGAGAATGTGTTCTGGGAGGGAGAGACCCAGCAGACTGGGAGAGTGTGTTCTGGGAGGGAGAGACCCAGCAGACTGGGAGAGTGTGTTCTGGGAGGGAGAGACCCAGCAGACTGGGAGAGTGTGTTCTGGGAGGGAGAGACCCAGCAGACTGGGAGAATGTGTTCTGGGAGGGAGAGACCCAGCAGACTGGGAGAGTGTGTTCTGGGAGGGAGAGACCCAGCAGACTGGGAGAGTGTGTTCTGGGAGGGAGAGACCCAGCAGACTGGGAGAATGTGTTCTGGGAGGGAGAGACCCAGCAGACTGGGAGAATGTGTTCTGGGAGGGAGAGACCCAGCAGACTGGGAGAATGTGTTCTGGGAGGGAGAGACCCAGCAGACTGGGAGAATGTGTTCTGGGAGGGAGAGACCCAGCAGACTGGGAGAATGTGTTCTGGGAGGGAGAGACCCAGCAGACTGGGAGAATGTGTTCTGGGAGGGAGAGACCCAGCAGACTGGGAGAATGTGTTCTGGGAGGGAGAGACCCAGCAGACTGGGAGAATGTGTTCTGGGAGGGAGAGACCCAGCAGACTGGGAGAATGTGTTCTGGGAGGGAGAGACCCAGCAGACTGGGAGAATGTGTTCTGGGAGGGAGAGACCCAGCAGACTGGGAGAATGTGTTCTGGGAGGGAGAGACCCAGCAGACTGGGAGAGTGTGTTCTGGAAGCAGGGAGAGACCCAGCAGACTGGGAGAGTGTGTTCTGGAAGCAGGGAGAGACCCAGCAGACTGGGAGAGTGTGTTCTGGAAGCAGGGAGAGACCCAGCAGACTGGGAGAGTGTGTTCTGGAAGCAGGGAGAGACCCAGCAGACTGGGAGAGTGTGTTCTGGAAGCAGGGAGAGACCCAGCAGACTGGGAGAGTGTGTTCTGGAAGCAGGGAGAGACCCAGCAGACTGGGAGAGTGTGTTCTGGAAGCAGGGAGAGACCCAGCAGACTGGGAGAGTGTGTTCTGGGAGGGAGAGACCCAGCAGACTGGGAGAGTGTGTTCTGGGAGGGAGAGACCCAGCAGACTGGGAGAGTGTGTTCTGGGAGGGAGAGACCCAGCAGACTGGGAGAGTGTGTTCTGGGAGGGAGAGACCCAGCAGACTGGGAGAATGTGTTCTGGGAGGGAGAGACCCAGCAGACTGGGAGAATGTGTTCTGGGAGGGAGAGACCCAGCAGACTGGGAGAATGTGTTCTGGGGGGGAGAGACCCAGCAGACTGGGAGAATGTGTTCTGGGAGGGAGAGACCCAGCAGACTGGGAGAGTGTGTTCTGGGAGGGAGAGACCCAGCAGACTGGGAGAGTGTGTTCTGGGAGGGAGAGACCCAGCAGACTGGGAGAGTGTGTTCTGGGAGGGAGAGACCCAGCAGACTGGGAGAATGTGTTCTGGGAGGGAGAGACCCAGCAGACTGGGAGAATGTGTTCTGGGAGGGAGAGACCCAGCAGACTGGGAGAATGTGTTCTGGGAGGGAGAGACCCAGCAGACTGGGAGAGTGTGTTCTGGGAGGGAGAGACCCAGCAGACTGGGAGAGTGTGTTCTGGGGGGGGAGAGACCCAGCAGACTGGGAGAGTGTGTTCTGGGGGGGGAGAGACCCAGCAGACTGGGAGAGTGTGTTCTGCGAGGGAGAGACCCAGCAGACTGGGAGAATGTGTTCTGGGAGGGAGAGACCCAGCAGACTGGAAGAATGTGTTCTGGGAGGGAGAGACCCAGCAGACTGGGAGAGTGTGTTCTGGGGGGGAGAGACCCAGCAGACTGGGAGAATGTGTTCTGGGGGGGAGAGACCCAGCAGACTGGGAGAATGTGTTCTGGGAGGGAGAGACCCAGCAGACTGGGAGAATGTGTTCTGGGAGGGAGAGACCCAGCAGACTGGGAGAGTGTGTTCTGGGAGGGAGAGACCCAGCAGACTGGGAGAGTGTGTTCTGGGAGGGAGAGACCCAGCAGACTGGGAGAGTGTGTTCTGGGAGGGAGAGACCCAGCAGACTGGGAGAATGTGTTCTGGGAGGGAGAGACCCAGCAGACTGGGAGAGTGTGTTCTGGGAGGGAGAGACCCAGCAGACTGGGAGAGTGTGTTCTGGGAGGGAGAGACCCAGCAGACTGGGAGAGTGTGTTCTGGGAGGGAGAGACCCAGCAGACTGGGAGAATGTGTTCTGGGGGGGGAGAGACCCAGCAGACTGGGAGAGTGTGTTCTGGGAGGGAGAGACCCAGCAGACTGGGAGAGTGTGTTCTGGGAGGGAGAGACCCAGCAGACTGGGAGAGTGTGTTCTGGGAGGGAGAGACCCAGCAGACTGGGAGAGTGTGTTCTGGAAGCAGGGAGGGACAGCAGCTTGTAGAAGGGGTGCTGGGAGGGAGCACCCTTCTAGGCACCCCTAAGCCCAAATAATAACCAAGTAGTTCCCCCCGGCTTACCACTGGCCCTGGCCGAGGCACCCCTGTGAGATGGCCGAGGCACCCCAGGGTACCTAGGCGCACAGTTTGGGAACCACTGGTTCAACCAATTTAAAAAGGTTTAAGGTTCTCAAATGGATCGGACTCTCACGCTCTCAACGGGGCCGGGACTAATAGTGAATTCTCTGTACACCGCTGTGGAATTAGTGGTGCTATAGAAACATAAATGTTATCTTGCTTATGCGGCTACTGAAGTGTGGAGTTAGTCTGTATTAAAATAATTCATGATGTCTGAGAGATTCCTATATTCAGTCTGAGGTTTGTTGGTCAGGCAGAGAGGCGTTCTGAGGTAACTTGTCGCACACTTTCAGCACTGTTTAAAGTTCCTTTTAAGGTCGTAAAGTTTATAGTTTTACGACTTAGGATTTATGCTGTTGTGCATAAGGGTCATTTGTTGTAGGAAATATTGTATATGACCTAATGTCACAATAAGGCCCATCTGGGCATGTATGACGTGGATGTGAAAGGGTTAATCACAAAAACTGAGTAAAACCACTAAAAAAAATCCTCTCCCACTCATTATTAAAAACAAACCACTGCCATCATTAAGATCTAGTTCAAGAGCTGACACTCTTAGGAAGTCTTCAGTTACTCTCTGACTACCTTCTAAATACAATCAATCTATCTGACAAATTAATTATTTTAAGAACCCAACAACTGCACATAATTGAATATGAGAAGTCCCAATGCTTACTGATTAAAATTCAGATATATGTATGCAAATTCCAGAACTACTCATTCAAATCTCAGGTGAAATCTGTGGCCAGAGGAAAGGGTAGAAGATTTGGACAATTTCTTCCCAAAAAGACAATTTACATTATTTCATTGTATTTTAAATCTTTTTGCTCCTTGTCCAAAACCTCCTTGTGTGACCTCCCAGACAGAGGTGTGCTGGTCTGTTTATCAGTTTTATAACCATTTATGTGCCCTCTTTTTAAAAAATCTTTCTTTTAATTGCCCCAAAAAATATGCCATTACCCCCTGCATATCGCATAGATATGTCATTTCTCTAAACCTGGTAAAATTTTATGCACATATACATATGAAACATGGTTTGGTTATATAGATTCATAAGCCTGGTATATCATCCCTATAGGTTCCTTATGGGGAATTTGTATATAATTTATACATGTTCTCTTGTTGCTTTCATAGGTCATACATTTATATAGGGGTCTTCACGAACATTTATTATGGGAACTATTCCTTCGACAAGTTTTGTTTCCTATAAAAAATATGTTGAACTTGACTTTACCAAAAACCTTAAAACTAAACTGTTTTCTACCAAACTTGGTCCTGTCCAAGAGGTTGTAAACTAATTTTGAATTTATCCATTTGATCAAACAGATCAAGAACATGAGATGAGAAACTAAAGATACATTTAAGTCACAAATTGCTGTTATTTCTTATTTCAATTTTCAGTTGAGAAAAAGCCACGTGTCCGATTCAGTAATCTGATGGAGGTCAGACAGCTCCCGTCAAGTCAAGCTTTAGAAGCCAAATTATCCCGCATGTCGCACCCACCAGTCCGAGATAGTGAGTCTGGCCTGAGAACAAGCGGAAAATTCACAGTCTGCCAAGTAGCAAAGATTAGTTTCTTGTTCTGCTTTGTGGTAAGATACTTGTGTGTTACTCTGACCTGTGACTGAGCCATCGGGCACGCTACTGACTGATGCTGCTGCAGAGTGACTGGCTTCTTATTGGTTCTCTCTCTGAGTGACTGGCTTCTTATTGGTTCTCTCTCTGAGTGACTGGCTTCTTATTGGTTCTCTCTCTGAGTGACTGGCTTCTTATTGGTTCTCTCTCTGAGTGACTGGCTTCTTATTGGTTCTCTCTCTGAGTGACTGGCTTCTTATTGGTTCTCTCTCTGAGTGACTGGCTTCTTATTGGTTCTCTCTCTGAGTGACTGGCTTCTTATTGGTTCTCTCTCTGAGTGACTGGCTTCTTATTGGTTCTCTCTCTCTGAGTGACTGGCTTCTTATTGGTTCTCTCTCTCTGAGTGACTGGCTTCTTATTGGTTCTCTCTCTCTCTGAGTGACTGGCTTCTTATTGGTTCTCTCTCTCTCTGAGTGACTGGCTTCTTATTGGTTCTCTCTCTCTCTGAGTGACTGGCTTCTTATTGGTTCTCTCTCTCTCTGAGTGACTGGCTTCTTATTGGTTCTCTCTCTCTCTGAGTGACTGGCTTCTTATTGGTTCTCTCTCTCTCTGAGTGACTGGCTTCTTATTGGTTCTCTCTCTCTCTCTCTCTCTCTGAGTGACTGGCTTCTTATTGGTTCTCTCTCTCTCTCTCTCTCTCTCTGAGTGACTGGCTTCTTATTGGTTCTCTCTCTCTCTGAGTGACTGGCTCCTTATTGGTTCTCTCTCTCTCTGAGTGACTGGCTTCTTATTGGTTCTCTCTCTCTCTCTCTGAGTGACTGGCTTCTTATTGGTTCTCTCTCTCTCTCTCTCTCTGAGTGACTGGCTTCTTATTGGTTCTCTCTCTCTCTGAGTGACTGGCTCCTTATTGGTTCTCTCTCTCTCTCTGAGTGACTGGCTCCTTATTGGTTCTCTCTCTCTCTCTGAGTGACTGGCTCCTTATTGGTTCTCTCTCTCTCTCTGAGTGACTGGCTCCTTATTGGTTCTCTCTCTCTCTGAGTGACTGGCTTCTTATTGGTTCTCTCTCTCTCTCTGAGTGACTGGCTTCTTATTGGTTCTCTCTCTCTCTCTCTCTCTCTCTCTCTGAGTGACTGGCTTCTTATTGGTTCTCTCTCTCTGAGTGACTGGCTTCTTATTGGTTCTCTCTCTCTCTGAGTGACATGCTTGCTTCCGCTTAGTGCTGGCTCCTGATTGGCTCACTCTTTGGCCGAATCTTGCGCTGAGTGACTGATTCCTAACTGTGAAAATTTTTGTGACTCCATTTTAAAAAGAATCCACATTTCCTCTCTGATTGAGAGAACCAGGCTATGATTTCACTGGTTGATAGGCTGCCCTGTTGGAAGTAAAGAGCGTTTGCTGTGGATTTTGTAGATTATACTGCTAATTAGGTTTGTGGTAACTCTGGGTAAAGCTGGCAACCTGGGACAATCCTACTGCAATGGCCGAGCACTGCCATCCGGCCACACAGGTAAGAGAGGGATCCAGACTCTTGTGGCCAGATCGCTGTCATCACCACCGGCGTTATAACGGAGGGTAAGTGTGTCACTTAGTGCTGCTTTGCACACTATCTGGTACAAACCCTGGTATAGTAAAAGTAAGGGTTACATACAGGTAGTGACAAGATGATGGTAACTCCTAGGTAAAGGAGGTACTCCGAGCATAGTGAAAGCATGTTACCCAGCATGGTCAGGGTCCTGTATATAAATACTGGACTTCCCTGGGTGCCTAGGATGATAGCTAGCATGGCTGCAAAACATCTCGTTGACTTTGAAATTGGGGTGACTGTTGGGGTGTGTGGCTGGTTATCAGTTTGCTGATGTTTTGTAATCCAGTGATGTCTACGGCGATGTCGGTAGGGATTCTGATTGGGAAAACAACATCAGCAGCGGGAAACTGTTTATGAAAGTGCGTGATCCAGGCACAACAGGTGACCGTCTGTAGATCATGTGACCCATGGTACGAGCAGCCAGTGTCCAGAGCACGATATCTTAGCCTGGTAGCAGTACATATACCGCTCATCACGTCGGGCAGTGCACGTTTGTGCGTTCAGCGAAGAGCACAGGCAGCTGTTTTCCAGGATGACAATGTCTTGGCCACAGAGCACATGGGGTCAGTGGCTGTTGGTGGAAGTGCAGAGATTTGTCTCAGTCGGAACCGCTCCAGGAGGTATATTTGTGATGCGGCTGTGTATCTGTCTGGGAAGCTGTGGAACGCATGCCGTGTCTGTATGGACCCCCCCCCCAGCGGTTAGTAAGCTGCTCATCAGAGGACGGAGCTGGTATTAACCCCTCAGGTGAAGGTGCACTGTGGTCAGGGGAAAGTGCTGTGATAATCCGTATAGGAGTTTGCAGACACTACAGCAAGAGTATAAATGGTGATTGTAAATGCAGTATAAAGTACGCTGGTTACTGTGTTTATTATTACTGCTGTGTGAGGTTATTTACTGATCTTCAGCCTTTACCAAGATTCATAGTAATGATTATTATTGGCATCTCTGTAGTTTTTGGGGGAGCACATTTGGCTGTTATCACCCTGATTTCACCCTCTAATCCTTCATAAGAACGTCCTCAATAGATTGTAGTAAGGAACACAAACTACTTATACAATAGATTAATAGCAGCTGTTAGTAACATTTGCAAATGTTTCAGGAACTGGACAGAACTAAATATTTGATATATTTGTTATCATTAGCGATCTAAGATGATGATGTGTAGATTTGTACATCAGAATAGTGTGAACGGACCTTTTGGCTGCATTCTGCCTATTGCACATCTACTATTTTCATCTTCCTAGTGGTTCTTGGCCAATTATTCCTATCAAGAGGCACTTTCGGACACACAAGTCGCAATAGTGAACATCATTTCCTCCACTTCGGGTAAGTTTATTTGTGGTTATTTTTCGGTAGTTACAGGCAGAGTTCTCGGTTCTTAGTAGTATCAGCTAATGTTCAGTATCAGACATATCAATTAATGTTCCACTTAAGTTGTGATATTGTGTTTGATTCTCTATGCTTTGTAATATCAGCAGTTTCTCTGAATGTACTTACTAACGTACAAAAGCCTGGATATTGGGCACAGCAGCCAATAGGACACTTGCTTATATTGTCAGATAAATGCGTTGTCACTCAGTAATGTACTTTCCATGCTACATTCCATGCACCATCATCTTATTGGGTGCACACCCATGCATAAGGCCGTCCTTTATTGTAGGTGCAGGATTGTGGTAAGATTGACACCGAAGGATAAAGAGAACTGTGTGCTGAACACTCCTCCACAAGAATGAGTAGAGAGGGGTAGACATAGGTGAAGCAGTAACACCACTAAGTACTCTCCCTTGAAGCAGGGAATACAGAGTTTACAGTTGTCATCTGCTGATAGATCACTTTGTACAGAGATCTAGTGAGGTCCAGTAAATAGCAGCTGCACAGATCGGTCACGTAGGGTCTGTTCATGTGCTGAGAAATCTGTCTGCCCATTTGTAGGGGTTCTACTTGTTGCACTCGTCAGTCAATGTCCACAACTTGGTAAAGACTTACAATAATGGAGCATATTCAAAATAACTGAAACTTCTAGATGTTGTATGATTATAACGAGAATAACACAAATTACATTCTATAATACCCAAACATTGTCATTGTGATTTGTCATGTTTTTATTTTGTCTCAGGTCTGTTCACGTTGATCCTGGCCTCCGTCTTTCCAAGCAACAGTGGGGACCGGTTCACACTGTCCAAACTATTGGCTGTTGTTTTGAGGTAAATGTTTGCCAGACAGTCATTACTGTATATATCTGAGTCCCCTCTCTAGGTCTATACCCAAACTCTGCTCTATAGAAATATTTGTTATATCTTACATATCTTCATTTTATTTCTGTTTCAGCATTGGAGGCGTGGTACTTGTTAGTTTGTCTGGCTCTGATAATTCAAGAAATAAAGACACTATAGGTAAATGTCCGGTTATAGTGTTTGCTTTATGAATGGTAGAACTTGTAGATTGTGTTGGCTTTGTTATGGATGGAAGAACTGGTACAGTGCGGCTTGTAGTGAAGGAGGGGTCTATGTGTTGGCGCTGTATGTTAGTCTGTGTCTCTATGTCTTGTAGTGAAGGAGGGGGCTGTGTCTGTTGCTGTATGTTAGTCTGTGTCTCTATGTCTTGTAGTGAAGGAGGGGGCTGTGTGTTGGTGCTGTATGTTAGTCTGTGTCTCTATGTCTTGTAGTGAAGGAGGGGGCTGTGTGTTGGTGCTGTATGTTAGTCTGTGTCTCTGTCTTGTAGTGAAGGTGGGGGCTGTGTGTTGGCGCTGTATGTTAGTCTGTGTCTTGTAGTGAAGGAGGGGGCTGTGTCTGTTGCTGTATGTTAGTCTGTGTCTCTATGTCTTGTAGTGAAGGTGGGGGCTGTGTGTTGGTGCTGTATGTTAGTCTGTGTCTCTATGTCTTGTAGTGAAGGAGGGGGCTGTGTGTTGGTGCTGTATGTTAGTCTGTGTCTCTATGTCTTGTAGTGAAGGAGGGGGCTGTGTCTGTTGCTGTATGTTAGTCTGTGTCTCTATGTCTTGTAGTGAAGGAGGGGGCTGTGTGTTGGTGCTGTATGTTAGTCTGTGTCTCTATGTCTTGTAGTGAAGGAGGGGGCTGTGTGTTGGTGCTGTATGTTAGTCTGTGTCTCTGTCTTGTAGTGAAGGTGGGGGCTGTGTGTTGGCGCTGTATGTTAGTCTGTGTCTTGTAGTGAAGGAGGGGGCTGTGTCTGTTGCTGTATGTTAGTCTGTGTCTCTATGTCTTGTAGTGAAGGAGGGGGC
Organism: Mixophyes fleayi; assembly: GCF_038048845.1. Taxonomy (NCBI): domain Eukaryota; kingdom Metazoa; phylum Chordata; class Amphibia; order Anura; family Limnodynastidae; genus Mixophyes; species Mixophyes fleayi. The sequence continues at coordinate 154,590,636 of NC_134408.1, forward strand.
TGTGTCTATGTGTTGGTGCTGTATGTTAGTCTGTCTCTATGTCTTGTAGTGAAGGTGGGGGCTGTGTGTTGGTGCTGTATGTTAGTCTGTGTCTATGTCTTGTAGGGAAGGAGGGGGCTGTGTGTTGGTGCTGTATGTTAGTCTGTGTCTCTATGTCTTGTAGTGAAGGAGGGGGCTGTGTGTTGGCGCTGTATGTTAGTCTGTGTCTCTATGTCTTGTAGTGAAGGAGGGGGCTGTGTGTTGGCGCTGTATGTTAGTCTGTGTCTCTATGTCTTGTAGTGAAGGAGGGGGCTGTGTGTTGGCGCTGTATGTTAGTCTGTGTCTCTATGTCTTGTAGTGAAGGTGGGGGCTGTGTGTTGATGCTGTATGTTAGTCTGTGTCTCTATGTCTTGTAGTGAAGGTGGGGGCTGTGTGTTGATGCTGTATGTTAGTCTGTGTCTCTATGTCTTGTGAAGGAGGGGGCTGTGTGTTGGTGCTGTATGTTAGTCTGTGTCTCTATGTCTTGTAGTGAAGGTGGGGGCTGTGTGTTATCGCTGTATGTTAGTCTGTGTCTCTATGTCTTGTAGTGAACGAGGGGGCTGTGTGTTGGTGCTGTATGTTAGTCTGTGTCTCTATGTCTTGTAGTGAACGAGGGGGCTGTGTGTTGGTGCTGTATGTTAGTCTGTGTCTCTATATCTTGTAGTGAAGGAGGGGGCTGTGTGTTGGTGCTGTATGTTAGTCTGTGTCTCTATGTCTTGTAGTGAAGGAGGGGGATGTGTCTGTGTGTTGGTGCTGTATGTTAGTCTGTGTCTCTATGTCTTGCAGTGAAGGAGGGGGCTGTGTGTTGGTGCTGTATGTTAGTCTGTGTCTCTATGTCTTGTAGTGAAGGAGGGGGCTGTGTGTTGGTGCTGTATGTTAGTCTGTGTCTCTATGTCTTGTAGTGAAGGAGGGGGATGGGGTCTTTGTACTAACAATAACTTAGCTGCTGACTGATTGAATAGACGTTTCAGGCTCTCAATGGCTTCTTGTGGTCCATGTAATATAATGTATCATTTCTTGATTGGAACAAACACTTATTGGCTTTCAGCAGCATATAAATAAGAAGTAAAACCAAGTATACTGTAAAACATCACAACTAGTTTTTAATATTTAGGACAGACTCTCTTAAAATGTGGTTTTAGAATGAATTTCCCACCCTTTCCATGCAATGCCAGCCTGCCCCCACCTCCTCATTACACCACCCTTCCAGCTGCATATCAGAGGACAAAATCACTAATTTGGCACAGAGAAAGGGGTCCTGGGGAGGGAGGGGAGACCCGTAATTTAGGTTAGGGGGCTATGAATTCTTTTAGAAAGTAAAATAAGACTTTATATAACATTTTTTTACTCCTTTTCTGGTGGTATTTTTAATTGTAGTAGTTACTTGTAGTTAATACATAAAAACTGATTGTAGCTAATGCTACATGACAGACACAATTTATTAATTCTCCGGTTAAGTCTTCTATGTAATAATAATCTTTGTTAAAGGAATTAAGCTCTTCATTGTTCTAGTTACATTGCAGGGTTTTATGACGAATTTATAAGCAGTAATATGCGTGGTTACTAATTATACCAGATACAATTACACATTATAGATTATTATATTATATATTTCACAGAACTGAAATAAGTTGATTAAAAAAAAATATATATATATATTCTCCTGCTCTCCTTTGAAAGCTTTGCACTAACAGCACCAGGCTCTCCATGACCCGCTCATTGCCTGGTACTCACTGCTAGCGAGTGTTCTGTATTCTACTAGTAGCGCCAGGCTCTCCATGACCCGCTCATTGCCTGGTGCTCGCCGCTAGTGAGTGATCTGTATTATACTAGTAGCGCCAGGCTCTCCATGACCCGCTCATTGCCTGGTACTCGCCGCTAGTGAGTGATCTGTATTATACTAGTAGCGCCAGGCTCTCCATGACCCGCTCATTGCCTGGTGCTCACCGCTAGTGAGTGATCTGTATTATACTAGTAGCGCCAGGCTCTCCATGACCTGCTCATTGCCTGGTGCTCGCCGCTAGTGAGTGATCTGTATTATACTAGTAGCGCCAGGCTCTCCATGACCCGCTCATTGCCTGGTACTCGCCGCTAGCGAGTGATCTGTATTATACTAGTAGCGCTAGGCTCTCCATGACCCGCTCATTGCCTGGTACTCACTGCTAGCGAGTGTTCTGTATTATACTAGTAGCGCCAGGCTCTTCATGACCCGCTAATTGCCTGGTACTCGCTGCTAGTGAGTGATCTGTATTATACTAGTAGCGCCAGGCTCTCCATGACCCGCTCATTGCCTGGTACTCACAGCTAGTGAGTGATCTGTATTATATTAATAGCGCCAGGCTCTCCATGACCCGCTCATTGCCTGGTACTCACTGCTAGCGAGTGTTCTGTATTATACTAGTGGCGCCAGGATCTCCATGACCTGCTCATTGCCTGGTACTCGCTGCTAGCGAGTGATCTGTATTATACTAGTAGCGCCAGGCTCTCCATGACCCGCTCATTGCCTGGTGCTCGCCGCTAGTGAGTGATCTGTATTATACTAGTAGCGCCAGGCTCTCCATGACCCGCTCATTGCCTGGTACTCGCCGCTAGTGAGTGATCTGTATTATACTAGTAGCGCCAGGCTCTCCATGACCCGCTCATTGCCTGGTGCTCGCCGCTAGTGAGTGATCTGTATTATACTAGTAGCGCCAGGCTCTCCATGACCTGCTCATTGCCTGGTGCTCGCCGCTAGTGAGTGATCTGTATTATACTAGTAGCGCCAGGCTCTCCATGACCCGCTCATTGCCTGGTACTCGCCGCTAGCGAGTGATCTGTATTATACTAGTAGCGCTAGGCTCTCCATGACCCGCTCATTGCCTGGTACTCGCTGCTAGTGAGTGATCTGTATTATACTAGTAGCGCCAGGCTCTCCATGACCCGCTCATTGCCTGGTACTCACTGCTAGCGAGTGTTCTGTATTATACTAGTGGCGCCAGGATCTCCATGACCCGCTCATTGCCTGGTACTCGCTGCTAGCGAGTGATCTGTATTATACTAGTAGCGCCAGGCTCTCCATGACCCGCTCATTGCCTGGTACTCGCCGCTAGTGAGTGATCTGTATTATACTAGTAGCGCCAGGCTCTCCATGACCCGCTCATTGCCTGGTACTCGCTGCTAGCGAGTGATCTGTATTATACTAGTAGCGCCAGGCTCTCCATGACCCGCTCATTGCCTGGTACTCACTGCTAGCGAGTGATCGGTATTATACTAGTAGTGCCAGGCTCTCCATGACCCGCTCATTGCCTGGTACTCGCCGCTAGTGAGTGATCTGTATTATATTAATAGCGCCAGGCTCTCCATGACCCGCTCATTGCCTGGTACTCACTGCTAGCGAGTGTTCTGTATTATACTCGTAGCGCCAGGATCTCCATGACCCGCTCATTGCCTGGTACTCGCCGCTAGTGAGTGTTCTGTATTATACTAGTGGCGCCAGGATCTCCATGACCCGCTCATTGCCTGGTACTCGCCGCTAGCGAGTGTTCTGTATTATACTAGTGGCGCCAGGATCTCCATGACCCGCTCATTGCCTGGTACTCGCTGCTAGCGAGTGATCTGTATTATACTAGTAGCGCCAGGCTCTCCATGACCCGCTCATTGCCTGGTACTCGCTGCTAGTGAGTGATCTGTGTTATACTAGTAGCGCCAGGCTCTCCATGACCCGCTCATTGCCTGGTACTCACTGCTAGTGAGTGATCTGTATTATACTAGTAGCGCCAGGCTCTCCATGACCCGCTCATTGCCTGGTACTCACCGCTAGCGAGTGTTCTGTATTATACTAGTAGCGCCAGGCTCTCCATGACCCGCTCATTGCCTGGTACTCGCCGCTAGTGAGTGATCTGTATTATACTAGTAGCGCCAGGCTCTCCATGACCCGCTCATTGCCTGGTACTCGCCGCTAGCGAGTGATCGGTATTATACTAGTAGCGCCAGGCTCTCCATGACCCGCTCATTGCCTGGTACTCGCCGCTAGCGAGTGTTCTGTATTATACTCGTAGCGCCAGGCTCTCCATGACCCGCTCATTGCCTGGTACTCGCCGCTAGTGAGTGATCTGTATTATACTCGTAGCGCCAGGCTCTCCATGACCCGCTCATTGCCTGGTACTCGCTGCTAGCGAGTGATCTGTATTATACTAGTAGCGCCAGGCTCTCCATGACCCGCTCATTGCCTGGTACTCGCCGCTAGTGAGTGATCTGTATTATACTAGTAGCGCCAGGCTCTCCATGACCCGCTCATTGCCTGGTACTCGCCGCTAGTGAGTGATCTGTATTATACTAGTAGCGCCAGGCTCTCCATGACCCGCTAATTGCCTGGTACTCGCCGCTAGTGAGTGATCTGTATTATACTCGTAGCGCCAGGCTCTCCATGACCCGCTCATTGCCTGGTACTCACCGCCGTCCCCAGTGCACCGTCCGCTAGTGAGTAATATGTGTTAGGTGGTTGAGCACTATTTTGGGACACACTGTTCTCTCTTCCTATGGTAGAAAGGGAAATTGTTTGATATGAAATTTGTTTTGTTTGGTTCACCAGCGGAGTGGGAGGTGCAGGTGCGGGCACTTGGCCCTATGGATGGCTTTCTGAGGCGGATTTGATGTATTTTTTTCTCTCTTGGTTAAGTATTAAGTATTAAGTGAAATTCTGAATCCATGAAAAGCGCAAAACAATAAACCATCACCCTGTTACCTTATTGTGCATTGATCAAGACCCCATTAATTTGAGTTCTATTTAATGCATAAAAAATGTAATCCCAATGTCACTAATGCTGAGCGTATAAAGTGAGTAATTTGCTTTGTTTCCATGTATTATAGGCAGAATAGTTTATAATAATCTTGTACTTCCCGTTAGGTTGTCTGTGGTCCCTGCTCGGGGCAATGCTTTATGCTGTCTACATTGTCATGATAAAGAGGAAAGTAGATCGGGAGGACAAGCTGGACATACCCATGTTTTTTGGTGAGTATGATAGGTTTTATGTTGCTTATAATTTATATGAAGGGATAAGTGGGTGCAGAGATCTCCGGCAGGGATCTGCGTCTCTTCCTCCCAATATGTCAATAGATTTTGGGTTATTTATTAGGTAAAGAGCGAGTCGCCCCTCTGGGATGTTGATCTATATTTATCTGTATTATGTATATTTATATACATGCCTTTATGTCTGCTACACTTGTATCTATCTAATATGGAGAGCAGCGGTGTGCAGACATTCTGTATAGCCCTGTGTGTGTATCTTCAGGGGGCTGTCTGTGGCGGTCAGCCCCCCTCCCCTCTAAGATAACACAGCTGAAGAGGAATCGTGAGAGTTGTGGGAGAGGTAAGTGCTCCATACACTGTCTATTGCGGACCCCCTTCCATCCTCCTCTGCCTTTTGCTGACTGTCCATAGTTACCCCAGCAGGCACTTACTGAACCCCTTAATCAAAAGTGATTATATAGATTATAATGGAGATGAGGGTATTGGATTCAGGCGTTTCCATTGTTCCATGACCCGAGAGCTTTCACATAGTAACGGGAAGTGCCAGGGACATCATGCAAGGATCTACTAGTAACCAGTGGAGACCCGTTGGATCTCTCTATAATGACTCCTAAAAGATTCTCCGGAATAAAGGAAAAATAAAACCAAACAAAGCCAAGATAAAGACATCCACGTTTCTGTGCTTAAGACCTTGGTTAAACATTACAGTATTGTCTTCTGGGATTGCTCTGAATGTATAACATGGGAAAATCCTGCAAAACTTTTATTTTATGTAGCGTTTGTTTGGTTTTACATAGGTAATGAGTGGAAAATAAAAAGTCTGTTTCAATGTCTTACTAAAACAAACCCCTATATGTCCAGAAAAAAATAATATAACATTTTCGTGGGTAGAAATAATTCCTGTTGAAACTTACACCATGAAAATGAAAGGGGCTAATCCGGTGCCACTCTCGGTTCTCTCCCCACGTTCCGGGGTCTCTCTCCTCCCCACGGGGTCTTTCTCCTCTCCACGGGGGTCTTTCTCCTCTCCACGGGGTCTTTCTCCCCCCCACGGGGTCTTTCTCCTAGTGTCAGCAGATTCATAGTCCTGAGTTCTGGGTCCTGTTAGTTTTGCAGACGATGTTGTGGTTTTTGTCCTGTATGGGCGATGTTTGTGCTAGAAGTGTATTTTGTTTGTGATGTGTGGTGAGGACAGACTGAGCGGAGCATCTTAAATTGATGCTTCATATATTAAAGAAAGTGGTTAGTTGTACTTTATATGTAGCTCTCCATACTCTCAGATTACATGTTCTAAGCATGTGGCTAATTAGATGGAATTATCTGGTCCATTTAGAACTTTTACTGTACGAGTGGCTCAAAGACCCACAGGAGCATATCTGTAATGTGGAAAAGGAAAGAGAATACAACTAAAATGTCTGCACAGAGAGATGTGGGAATAATCCCCCAATTACACAGGTCCAGAACCTCTGTCCTTGCTGGCGGCCACTTGTCTGTATCTAGACCTGTGACCATCAGGATCTGACTAACGACGCTCTCCTCATGTCTGACACTTCTGCTTCATGTCTTCCAGGGTTTGTCGGACTCTTTAATCTCCTCCTGCTATGGCCAGGATTTTTTTTGCTGCACTACACAGACTTTGAGGCCTTTGAGTTTCCTAATAAATTAGTCTGGATGTACCTGGTCATCAATGGTCTTGTAGGCACTGTGTTGTCCGAGTTCCTGTGGTTATGGTGAGTGTCTTGCACTGCAGATATCATATTATAAATGCACCTACATGGAGAAGAAGGAAGCAGTGTGGGTCGTCTAGTTGTGTAAAGTAACATTTTACTATTGTAATAGAGCCTGTTCCTTTAACGTTACAGTGCATTGTGGGTTGGGGAGAAACGTTGCTAGTAAGGAACTTAGAGGAAAACTGCACTGTGTGGTATAATATCTCCAGTGTATATAATCAATGTTGTCTATGCTGCCGTCTGTCCACTAGATGGCGATGAAGACTCTGCGTTTCCATCCTTTGCTCCAGTATGTTCAGGGTGGCTGACGGAATGCATTTATCTGTTCAGCATGCTGGACCCATCTGTCCACATTGCCCAGAACTTCTCTGGGTTATTTTAGTGCTGACGTGACTAAATGCAGCAGCTGCTTTTTTCTACATTAAATGTTTTATCTTTTTCTTGTGTTTTAGGGGCTGTTTCCTGACCTCCTCTCTTATTGGCACTCTGGCTCTGAGCCTCACGATCCCTCTCTCCATCATTGCAGATATCTGCATGCAGAAGGTACATTCAGCTGTTATTATGGCTTTACATTTGGAAGTGCCGTTCTGTAAACGACTTGCTAATTGCAGTGTAGTGTAAATTGCTAAACTTCAGCTGGCGTTGTAATGCCTTTCAGCAATCCTCATGTTTATATGATTATCTCAGTAAATTCCTACTCGTCCTGAGAGAAAGTGCTGACATAATACCACAGCACGAGGGGTGAGAGAGACACAAGTACTGACATAATACCACAGCAGGAAGTGAGAGAGACACAAGTACTGACATAATACCACAGCACGAGGGGTGAGAGAGACACAAGTACTGACATAATACCTCAGCACGAGGGGTGAGAGAGACACAAGTACTGACACTAATACCACAGCACGAGGTGGTGAGAGAGACACAAGTACTGACATAATACCACAACACGAGGGCTGAGAGAGACACAAGTACTGACATAATACCACAGCATGAGGGGTGAGAGAGACACAAGTACTGACATAATACCACAGCATGAGGGGTGAGAGAGACGCAAGTACTGACACTAATACCACAGCACGAGGGCTGAGAGAAACACAAGTACTGACATAATACCACAGCATGAGGGGTGAGAGAGACACAAGTACTGACATAATACCACAGCACGAGGGGGTGAGAGAGACACAAGTACTGACATAATACCACAGCACGAGGGGTGAGAGAGACACAAGTACTGACATAATACCACAGCAGGAAGTGAGAGACACACAAGTACTGACATAATACCACAGCACGAGGGGTGAGAGAGACACAAGTACTGACATAATACCACAGCAGGAAGTGAGAGAGACACAAGTACTGACATAATACCACAGCACGAGGGGTGAGAGAGACACAAGTACTGACATAATACCTCAGCACGAGGGGTGAGAGAGACACAAGTACTGACACTAATACCATAGCACGAGGAGTGAGAGAGACACAAGTACTGACATAATACCACAGCACGAGGGGTGAGAGAGACACAAGTACTGACATAATACCACAGCATGAGGGGTGAGAGAGACACAAGTACTGACATAATACCACAGCACGAGGAGTGAGAGACACAAGTACTGACACTAATACCACAGCACGAGGGGGTGAGAGAGACACAAGTACTGACATAATACCACAGCACGAGGGCTGAGAGACACAAGTACTGACACTAATACCACAGCACGAGGGGGTGAGAGAGACACAAGTACTGACACTAATACCACAGCACGAGGGGGTGAGAGAGACACAAGTACTGACATAATACCACAGCACGAGGGGTGAGAGAGACACAAGTACTGACATAATACCACAGCACGAGGGCTGAGAGAGACACAAGTACTGACATAATACCACAGCACGAGGGGTGAGAGAGACACAAGTACTGACATAATACCACAGCATGAGGGGTGAGAGAGACACAAGTACTGACACTAATACCACAGCACGAGGGCTGAGGGGGACACAAGTACTGACATAATACCACAGCACGAGGGGGTGAGAGAGACACAAGTACTGACATAATACCACAGCAGGAAGTGAGAGAGACACAAGTACTGACATAATACCACAGCACGAGGGGTGAGAGAGACACAAGTACTGACATAATACCTCAGCACGAGGGGTGAGAGAGACACAAGTACTGACACTAATACCACAGCACGAGGAGTGAGAGACACAAGTACTGACATAATACCACAGCACGAGGGCTGAGAGAGACACAAGTACTGACATAATACCACAGCACGAGGGGTGAGAGAGACACAAGTACTGACATAATACCACAGCATGAGGGGTGAGAGAGACACAAGTACTGACATAATACCACAGCACGAGGGGTGAGAGAGACACAAGTACTGACACTAATACCACAGCACGAGGGGTGAGAGAGACACAAGTACTGACATAATACCACAGCATGAGGAGTGAGAGAGACACAAGTACTGACATAATACCACAGCACGAGGGCTGAGAGAGACACGAGTACTGACATAATACCACAGCATGAGGGCTGAGAGAGACACAAGTACTGACATAATACCACAGCATGAGGGGTGAGAGAGACACAAGTACTGACATAATACCTCAGCACGAGGGGGTGAGAGAGACACAAGTACTGACATAATACCACAGCACGAGGGCTGAGAGAGACACAAGTACTGACATAATACCACAGCACGAGGGGTGAGAGAGACACAAGTACTGACATAATACCACAGCAGGAAGTGAGAGAGACACAAGTACTGACATAATACCACAGCACGAGGGGTGAGAGAGACACAAGTACTGACATAATACCACAGCAGGAAGTGAGAGAGACACAAGTACTGACATAATACCACAGCACGAGGGGTGAGAGAGACACAAGTACTGACATAATACCACAGCATGAGGGGTGAGAGAGACACAAGTACTGACACTAATACCACAGCACGAGGGCTGAGAGAGACACAAGTACTGACATAATACCACAGCACGAGGGGGTGAGAGAGACACAAGTACTGACACTAATACCACAGCACGAGGGCTGAGAGAGACACAAGTACTGACATAATACCACAGCACGAGGGGTGAGAGAGACACAAGTACTGACATAATACCACAGCAGGAAGTGAGAGAGACACAAGTACTGACATAATACCACAGCACGAGGGGTGAGAGAGACACAAGTACTGACACTAATACCACAGCACGAGGTGGTGAGAGAGACACAAGTACTGACATAATACCACAACACGAGGGCTGAGAGAGACACAAGTACTGACATAATACCACAGCATGAGGGGTGAGAGAGACACAAGTACTGACATAATACCACAGCATGAGGGGTGAGAGAGACACAAGTACTGACATAATACCACAACACGAGGGCTGAGAGAGACACAAGTACTGACATAATACCACAGCACGAGGGGGTGAGAGAGACACAAGTACTGACATAATACCACAGCACGAGGGGTGAGAGAGACACAAGTACTGACATAATACCACAGCATGAGGGGTGAGAGAGACACAAGTACTGACATAATACCACAGCACGAGGGCTGAGAGAGACACAAGTACTGACATAATACCACAGCACGAGGGCTGAGAGACACAAGTACTGACATAATACCACAGCATGAGGGGTGAGAGAGACACAAGTACTGACACTAATACCACAGCACGAGGGCTGAGGGGGACACAAGTACTGACATAATACCACAGCATGAGGGGTGAGAGAGACACAAGTACTGACATAATACCACAGCATGAGGGGTGAGAGAGACACAAGTACTGACATAATACCACAGCATGAGGGCTGAGAGAGACACAAGTACTGACATAATACCACAGCACGAGGGGTGAGAGAGACACAAGTACTGACATAATACCACAGCATGAGGGGTGAGAGAGACACAAGTACTGACACTAATACCACAGCACGAGGGCTGAGAGGGACACAAGTACTGACATAATACCACAGCACGAGGGCTGAGAGGGACACAAGTACTGACATAATACCACAGCATGAGGGGTGAGAGAGACACAAGTACTGACACTAATACCACAGCACGAGGGCTGAGAGAGACACAAGTACTGACATAATACCACAGCACGAGGGGGTGAGAGAGACACAAGTACTGACATAATACCACAGCACGAGGGCTGAGACACACAAGTACTGACATAATACCTCAGCACGAGGGGTGAGAGAGACACAAGTACTGACATAATACCACAGCACGAGGGGTGAGAGAGACACAAGTACTGACATAATACCACAGCACGAGGGGTGAGAGAGACACAAGTACTGACATAATACCACAGCACGAGGGGGGAGAGAGACACAAGTACTGACATAATACCACAGCATGAGGGGTGAGAGAGACACAAGTACTGACATAATACCACAGCACGAGGGGGGAGAGAGACACAAGTACTGACATAATACCACAGCACGAGGGCTGAGAGAGACACAAGTACTGACATAATACCACAGCATGAGGGGTGAGAGAGACACAAGTACTGACATAATACCACAGCACGAGGGGGTGAGAGAGACACAAGTACTGACATAATACCACAGCACGAGGGCTGAGAGAGACACAAGTACTGACATAATACCACAGCACGAGGGGGTGAGAGAGACACAAGTACTGACATAATACCACAGCACGAGGGCTGAGACACACAAGTACTGACATAATACCTCAGCACGAGGGGGTGAGAGAGACACAAGTACTGACATAATACCACAGCACGAGGAGTGAGAGACACAAGTACTGACACTAATACCACAGCACGAGGGCTGAGAGAGACACAAGTACTGACATAATACCACAGCACGAGGGGGTGAGAGAGACACAAGTACTGACATAATACCACAGCACGAGGGCTGAGACACACAAGTACTGACATAATACCTCAGCACGAGGGGGTGAGAGAGACACAAGTACTGACATAATACCACAGCACGAGGAGTGAGAGACACAAGTACTGACACTAATACCACAGCACGAGGTGGTGAGAGAGACACAAGTACTGACATAATACCACAACACGAGGGCTGAGAGAGACACAAGTACTGACATAATACCACAGCACGAGGGCTGAGAGAGACACAAGTACTGACATAATACCACAGCACGAGGGGTGAGAGAGACACAAGTACTGACACTAATACCACAGCACGAGGGGGTGAGAGAGACACAAGTACTGACATAATACCACAGCACGAGGGGTGAGAGAGACACAAGTACTGACACTAATACCACAGCATGAGGGGTGAGAGAGACACAAGTACTGACATAATACCACAGCACGAGGGCTGAGACACACAAGTACTGACATAATACCACAGCACGAGGGGTGAGAGAGACACAAGTACTGACATAATACCACAGCACGAGGGGTGAGAGAGACACAAGTACTGACACTAATACCACAGCACGAGGGCTGAGAGAGACACAAGTACTGACATAATACCACAGCACGAGGGGGTGAGAGAGACACAAGTACTGACATAATACCACAGCACGAGGGGGTGAGAGAGACACAAGTACTGACATAATACCACAGCACGAGGAGTGAGAGAGACACAAGTACTGACATAATACCACAGCACGAGGGGTGAGAGAGACACAAGTACTGACATAATACCACAGCACGAGGAGTGAGAGAGACACAAGTACTGACATAATACCACAGCACGAGGGGTGAGAGAGACACAAGTACTGACATAATACCACAGCACGAGGGGTGAGAGAGACACAAGTACTGACACTAATACCACAGCACGAGGGGTGAGAGAGACATAAGTACTGACACTAATACCACAGCATGAGGGGGTGAGAGAGACACAAGTACTGACATAATACCACAGCACGAGGGGGTGAGAGAGACACAAGTACTGACATAATACCACAGCACGAGGGGGTGAGAGAGACACAAGTACTGACATAATACCACAGCACGAGGGCTGAGAGAGACACAAGTACTGACATAATACCACAGCACGAGGGCTGAGAGAGACACAAGTACTGACATAATACCACAGCACGAGGGCTGAGAGAGACACAAGTACTGACACTAATACCACAGCACGAGGGATGAGAGAGACACAAGTACTGACACTAATACCACAGCACGAGGGGGGAGAGAGACACAAGTACTGACATAATACCACAGCACAAGGGGTGAGAGACACAAGTACTGACATAATACCACAGCACGAGGGATGAGAGAGACACAAGTACTGACACTAATACCACAGCATGAGGAGTGAGAGACACAAGTACTGACACTAATACCACAGCACGAGGGCTGAGAGAGACACAAGTACTGACATAATACCACAGCACGAGGGGGGGGAGAGAGACACAAGTACTGACATAATACCACAGCACGAGGGCTGAGAGAGACACAAGTACTGACATAATACCACAGCACGAGGGCTGAGAGAGACACAAGTACTGACATAATACCACAGCACGAGGGGGGGGAGAGAGACACAAGTACTGACATAATACCACAGCACGAGGGCTGAGAGAGACACAAGTACTGACATAATACCACAGCACGAGGGGTGAGAGAGACACAAGTACTGACATAATACCACAGCACGAGGAGTGAGAGAGACACAAGTACTGACATAATACCACAGCATGAGGGGTGAGAGACACAAGTACTGACACTAATACCACAGCACGAGGGGTGAGAGAGACACAAGTACTGACATAATACCACAGCACGAGGAGTGAGAGAGACACAAGTACTGACATAATACCACAGCATGAGGGGTGAGAGAGACACGAGTACTGACATAATACCACAGCACGAGGGGTGAGAGAGACACAAGTACTGACATAATACCAAAGCACGAGGGCTGAGAGAGACACAAGTACTGACATAATACCACAGCACGAGGGGGGAGAGAGACACAAGTACTGACATAATACCACAGCACGAGGAGTGAGAGACACAAGTACTGACATAATACCACAGCACGAGGGGTGAGAGAGACACAAGTACTGACACTAATACCACAGCACGAGGGGTGAGAGAGACATAAGTACTGACACTAATACCACAGCACGAGGGGTGAGAGAGACACAAGTACTGACATAATACCACAGCATGAGGGGTGAGAGAGACACAAGTAATGACATAATACCACAGCACGAGGGGGTGAGAGAGAGTTACTGTAACCTATAGGACTGACAGTACATGAACAGTGGATGGATGTGCTCAAGTTCTAACCCTTGATCTGCCCCAAGGAGGGGTAAGACTTCACAGCATGAAGCGCAGATCATATCTCTACATCAGGCCCGGCCAACCTGTGGCTCTCCAGGTGTTGTATAACTACAAGCCCCAGCATGCTTTGCCAGTAGATAGCCAGGCATGGCTGGCAAGGTATGCTGGGAGTTGTAGTAGTTTGGCTAAGCCTGCTCTACGTGTTAGTATTACATGTAACGTGTTCTATAATGTGCGGCATACTTGGGTGTTTTGTGCCATATCGCCGTGTTTCAAGCTGTACAATCTGTCATGTTACATGGTCTTACATGTTACACACTGTAATTTTACATGTTCTCTTTATTCCGTGTAACAGGTGAGCTTCTCTTGGGTGTTCTTTGCCGGCGCTCTGCCGGTATTTGTGTCGTTCTTCATTGTCACCCTCCTCTGCCATTATAATAACTGGGATCCAGTCATGGTCGGAGTGCGCAGGATATTTGCTTTTATCTGCAGGAAGCATCGTATTCCCAGGTACGTCCTGTCAGACAGATGTGATGATTATCTGGTCACTGCAGCGCGGGGAAACCTCTGATCTGATTCCTGCATTCTAGGACCTCAGAAGACACCGAGCAGAGTGAGAGCCTGATCCCCCTGCACAGCGTCTGCCCCGAGGACGATGCAAGTAGCTGCTCCTAGAGCAGGTATGTGCCCTGCAGGTAAGTGTGTATAATATATACACAGAGTGCTCCCTGGAGCATCAGACAAGGTGTAATTCCTATATTGTGAGTAGGGTTCATGACTGGGGAGCGAAGGTCTGATCTAAGGATATAGTCTGTCTATATTTATCTGATATGTCCATAAATAGATGATAAAACCTCCACAAATCTATCTGACATTGAGAATATTCCACAACGTTATAACGCGTCCGCTCCATCTAATACGTTGTCTCTCTCACCTGACAGGCTGACAATCTGCAAGGACTCCAGCATCCACCTGCCTTAATGAGCCGTGTGGCAGCTGCTTTATATCATTGCTTTTGTCTTTGGTTGGTTGCTGTTCTGTACAGCTGTATATCAAGTGTAAAGTATTATATTAATCATGTCATATTGGGCTCTGAATGTGTCATGTACAAGTCTCATGTTCTCGTCACCTTACTCTTCCTCCCAGCTCACTGCTGTTTTATTCTTAGCGCGCGTGTGTGTGTGTGTGTGTGTGTGTGTGTGTGTGTGTGTGTGTGTGTGTGTGTGCGTCATTCTCTCTCCCTGGAGTGTGCAGGCGTTTGTCATTTTATTCCTGGCCATTGTATCTTTATTTTCAAGTGTGAGCGACTGGTTAGTCTTTTAAGTGTCTTTTAGCTCAGTATCAGCGTCCTCATGTGGAGCAGCATTAATAATATCCAAAACATAAAAGGGTTATTAAAACTCCTGCAAGCAATTTGATAATGGAAGCAACAAGTGAAGGAGCCGCTGTGGTCGGAGACGAAGAAGCCAGGATGTGTAGACATATAGAAGGGAGGCAGCGATCACCAGTAGGGGCTGGAGTGGGAATAAACGGGGCAGAAGAATCAGTAAGTGAAACAATTGCTGCACCTCTGACAAAGTTCAGATTGTTGTTGTAAAGGGTTAAACTGGTTGACACCATATATGTATGTATGTATGATATTCCCCTCCACATTACCTTGTATAGCAGAGCTCCTCAGAGTGACTACAGTAGTACTATGTATGTGTGTATGATATTCCCCTCCCTATTACCTTGTATAGCAGAGCTCCTCAGAGTGACTACAGTAGTACTATGTATGTGTGTATGTATGATATTCCCCTCCACATTACCTTGTATAGCAGAGCTCCTCAGAGTGACTACAGTAGTACAATGTATGTGTGTGATATTCCCCTCCACATTACCTTGTATAGCAGAGCTCCTCAGAGTGACTACAGTAGTACTATGTATGTGTGTATGATATTCCCCTCCCTATTACCTTGTATAGCAGAGCTCCTCAGAGTGACTACAGTAGTACTATGTATGTGTGTATGTATGATATTCCCCTCCACATTACCTTGTATAGCAGAGCTCCTCAGAGTGACTACAGTAGTACTATGTATGTGTGTATGATATTCCCCTCCCTATTACCTTGTATAGCAGAGCTCCTCAGAGTGACTACAGTAGTATGTGTGTGTGTGTATGTGTGTGTGTGATGTTATCGTCAAGCCACATTATTTTGGTATTCTGCTTTTATATAATGTGTCTCCACATGTACATGCAAGGGGGAGGGGTGCCGCTGGTTGATGTGGGCTCTCCTTGTGTCTTGGCTGGTGATGGGAAACTGCTAGTACCATATGAAATGAGCACTGTGTGTTTCTTTACATCCATTTGACATGGTAACGGGTGTCTCCAGGTTGGCACAATACCCAAATCTGCCTCCATGGCCCTCACTACCCGGGAAGAACTGAATTTCCAGAAGATATAACTTGGACACCTTAGAATAGTAACTGAATACAATGTAAATATTTGGTTTCCTGATTGCCTGTTTGGGTCAGTGACTGTGTAATTATTGATGGACTATTCTGCTGCTAGCAAATTACTAATCACAAATCAATCTTGTACAAGATTTGGCCTGAAATAACCTCTCTGGCTGTATTGTTCCAACAAGACCTTTCTAATTTGCACTAAATAATCCTCATGTTGATGTATTTCAATCACCATCAGCCGGGAGAGGAAGTATGGCCAGATGTAGGCTACCGCAAGGTGTAACATAATGATGGCGGATAGAAGACGACGTTGTTACATGGTGCTAGTAGTGTGATGATTACATGTCTGTGCACTCTATGTAGATCTTATTACTGCCATTATCTCTTGTCTGGAGCAAAGTCTTCCAAGTTTTTTGTAACACTAAAACTATGTACAAACTGTGATTTTGGCCTATTAAGCTCTACAATGGCAACTGTCAAGTTGCCTTTTAATCTCAGGTTGATTTCATTATGTTTAAAAGGGTATATGATTTCTTTTCCATGAAACATTGGTTGTTTCAAATAAATATTATTCATCAGTTTTCTGAATAATAAATATCTAAAGTGACATTATTTTTGCAGAGATGCGTGCGAGGGTGTGTGAGGTCTGCTTGTGCCAGGTTATAGGACACCTCTGGGATTTATTGAGTAAGGCTTTTTTATTTCATTTTATTGCTTGTAAAAACGCATACAAGCCATATTTTGTCCAATATGTATACATAAAACAAAATATTGTTTTCATTTACAAATGTGTTCAATAAACATGTTTCTAAATGTGTGTCTGACAAAACTGGAAGCTGTCATCTTGTTGAAGCTGAAACGCCATTGAGGTTGATTTCAGCTATGTTGGTGAGCTCCAGGCACACAGTTAATATGGACTTTCAGTGCCAGTGTGTTTGTAGCCTCAGAGAGAGGAGTGGAATTGAATCTTGGTTAGGTTATCCCCTAACTTTACAGGAGGAGACAGAGGAGTCCTTACACAGAATCAGGCCGCAGTCTCAGATCTTGGCTTCCCCTGGAATTCACACTGATTTTCCATGCTCGTACCCTAGTGAGAGGCAGACGGTGTCTATGTATCGTTTTAGGGATGCCCGCACGCAGCCCATGCATTACTGGACCCCTGTCTAATGTTACAGTAGATTGTGAGACATTAAAGCACCCGGCCATAGAGAGAGATGAATAAGTAAAGTCACAGAATGTGCTGGAGGAAGGAATGGATTGTCAGCTCTGCGCTGTTCTGACAAGTACACTGGGACATTAGATAGGACAGTGACTGACTTGTCAACTGGATCTGGTTCAGTCTTTTCTATGCCTAGTAGTGATTTTTCTGAGCATTCTCCATTCAGTAAAGGGTGGATTCCGCCATAAGAGATGGCGCACGTAGATGGTCTCTTAGCTTGTGTAAGATCTTTACATTTCGGGACACAAGTCAGATTTATTATTTAATATGTTAGAAACTAGATAACTGAAAATATGAGGAGAAACAGTTGGTGATCTAATAATTCATCTCAATGTTTCCACTACATTCATATTATTTAGTGCAATCTATTAAATGCATGGTAATTGTACGATCCTTCTGCAGATTCCAGTGTAAAGGTCTTATATTTGTCCTCATATGGAGGAGTGGGTGTAGGCAGGTGTACCATGTTATTCTGGGTTATGTATAGAGACCATTACATAGGCCTCTGCTGCCGCTTCTCATTTGTTTATGGGAAGATGTCTAATGTAAAAATGTATTTATGGTGACTTCCACAATTTGTGCATAATGTACAATAGTCTACGATGTATTGCAGACCAGGTACGGCCTCTCTATACACTCAGCCACTGCAATGTATAATATAGCAGCTGCCCGTAAAATGCAAAATGGTTATTATGGTTTATATTTTTACCATTATCTTCCACTTTCAGAAGCCTACATCATGGGATTAGACACTGGTTGGGGACAGCTATTTGGAGTACAGGTAGAGTGGGTATTGGTGATGAGGAAGATGAAGGTGTCCTTTGGTTGAAGAACACAGGTGGTAGTTGGGTGTAATTGAACATTTGGCTGGGGAATATGGCGTTAAGTGCTTTATACAGAAACCCCCCTTTTTTGTTCCCTTTGCCCACCTCCCTTACTTACAATTATGAAATCTGCTGACTTTACAAATATATTGTGGAACAGCGGAACATATATTGTACTCAAAAATTGTATCACCAGAACACACCTCCCTTGTGCCACCACAAAACCCCATTTGTGCTCATTTTCACTGCAATTTCTTTGGGAATGTGTATGGCAGCTGCATTCGGCACGGCATCCACACAGTGGGCTTGTGGCCAAAGATTGTCAATAGAAAGTTCCTTTAAACCCTCAAATGCCAAAATTAAAGTCTTAACCACCGATATTGTTACTTAATTCAATTTTATTTGTATGCAGAGTCCAAGACTTATTTTTTTGCATTTTACTGTATCTTTCAATTTACAATTATCTGAATACCTATATTCATATTTGGTTTACACATTACATTGTTTCATTTTATTAGAATATTACTTTGGAATCCCCCTATATCACTATCGAGCATTTTAAAGAGACGGCTGTCATTGGTGATCATCTTAGAAATGAGAGTGGAATCTTGGAGAAGCACAGTCAACTTTTCACTGATGCCATTTGTATCATACTCTCGCACACTTATTTTCTGTTTGATCATTCTTACTAATTACAGGTGATGGGAACAGACATGGGAACCAGGTTTGTACCCAGCTACACTAATCTGTACATCGGTGACCTTGAGTCCAATACAACTGAAGCGGTGGCTGGGTTGCGCACCTGGTTCTCTATGGCCATTGTATAGATGATTTATTTTTCATTTAGAATGGGCTTGAACACCCAGTACTAAGTTTGTATCCCATTTAAACAGCAATGAACACAATTTAATTTTGACCCACACATATAGTAGAATCTCCACAAACTTTCTGGATCTAAATCTGTCAGTCCAGGGTTCCAAGATTGTTATTGCCACTTTCCAGAAAAGTGGATACTAATAATTATCTTCACTACAATATTGCATTATGGACCTTGGAAGCACAATATTCCAAAGGGCCAATGTGTTATGTCTGAAGAGAAACTGTCCTTTGGATAAAACATTCCCTTAACAAGGGAGGAGTATGATGAAGAGTTTCTTTTGGAAAAGAATTTGCCAACTCTAGAATACATCAAGCGTGTGGAGATGTTTGTCAGTTAGGTAGGAATACCCTTTTGGCTATGAATAAGAGAGAGATTTTGGTTTTGCCAAGGTTCAAAGTTACTGATTTGTTTTGCTTTCCTTTCCTTAATGAATCGGCCCCATAGTGTGTCTGATGCACAATAGTGACCCGATGTACTGAAATTATTGGAATTGAACAAAGAAACTCAAAGGTGGTGAATAATTTGGTCGTGTCTGTAGACAAGAAGCATATTTGATGAATCAAACACCTCTATCCAGAAGGTTTGGATGAAGCTATAGATTTAGACAGCATTATTTAAGTATAAGCCTAGATCAATGTTTCCGAAACCCAGTCCATGTTTTCCATCTCTCTCTGCTGGAGCACAGGTGTAATCATTACTGACTGGCACATTTTGAAAGATCCACAGGTGGTAGAATTACTTCACTTGTGACCTGGAAAACCTGCACTGTTAGTGGTCCCTGAGGACTGGCTTTGTGAAAGACTGGTCTAGATAATAGTCTAGTGGACACGTGTAATCAGTATTTCCTACCCTATCTGCGGCTAGTATCTTTTTGTTTTTATAGTTTAATCTGGTATCTTGTAGGTTTGTGATTTGAACCCACTGGTAAAAATAAGTGGAATTATGAATTAAACAACTTAATATACTTATTTTGCGTTAAAGATTCAACTCCTATTTGTACATTGATGTTTAGGTATATGAAGTCAATGAGATAATGCCACTGTATGTGTATGTAGTACATTATGTCCTTGGTGTTTGACCTGGTATAGCTTTGTGAAGGATTGTCATTGACTAAAAAATATATACATACTACTTTATAAATACCAACACTGTGCATATAGGGGATGGTGTTATTAGATGCAATCCTGGATCTACCTGAGCAATAAAGACGGTGAATGAGGGTGTTTTTATTCAGTTCAAATCGTTTTTACAATTACTTTTGTTTTATTTACATTTTTCTTTCGTACACTACATGACCCTTGTGATTCTCCAATCACAGCGGGCTTGCTGGCACTTATAGTACTACACGCGCCAGCAGGCCCAAGCACTAAATGGCAGCCTGTTAATAGTACCCCACACCCACCGCCCCAGAGATGTGGGAAGAACGCTGGTGCTATTATTATCGTAGATTTCTAAGGCACCAGAGTGCTCCACAGCACTATACAGTGTGCAAAACAGGACAAACATAAAACAAGGACACACAAGGCAGACATGAAAACAAAGGGTATGGAGGACCCTCATTAGACAGCTTACATTCTAAGTGGGAGAGGGCACAGCTGAAACAAGAGGAGCGAGTGTGGCTCAGAGTGGAGATTGGGATAGATGTGTGGTGTAAATTAGTATAATCGGGGATAAGGTAAGCTTTAAAAAAAAAAAAAAAGTCTTGTAGGCGCAAGTGGGTGACGGTTACCAGGCGCAGGTCAGAGGTAGATCTAAGGGCGGGAGGGAGAGAATTTTGTTATTGAGCTCTTTGTAGGTAAGGAAGAGTCATTTGAATTGAATTCTGGAGGACACAGGGAGCCAGTGCAGCAGATGTGAAGCAGCGAGAGGAAGAGCAGTCTGTAGGATGGATTGAAGTGTGGATATATGGGTGTCAGGACACGGTGTGTTTGAATAGTGATGGAAAGATACCAGTAGATAGAGATTACAGATTTTATTTAGAGGGGGAATGAGCACATGCGACAGACCTACTAATTTGTGAGGGTATGGGATCAGGAGGAGAGGAGGTAGAGTAGGAAAAACAAAAAATAGAAACTTCCTCTTCATTTGTGGTATTAAATGAAGAAACGGTGTCAGAGGATGCTGGGAAGGAATTGAACTGATTGCTAGACGAGGGAGATGATCAATCTTGTCTTTAAAATAGGAACTAAAGGGAGAGATGCTCTGCACAGGGATTAGAAGAAAACATCCACATGCAATGTATGTCAAGATATAAATCTATAGCGTATAGCTTGTGGGGGTGCTGGTCCTGTTATATTTGGAGAAAACGTCCGTTTTCTTTAAAATAGGAAGCAAGATCCTGGGCACTGATGGTAGTCCGACGGTTTGTGATGGGAGGGTTTAGAAAAGATATAAATATGTTAAAAAAAGCATTGGGGTTAGATGCCTAAGCATAAATGAGAGATTGGAAGTATGCTTGTTTAGCAGAGGCCAGAACATTTTGATAGGAGAGATAGATAATAGTATATGCTCTGAAATCATTCGAGGTACAAGATTTACACCAGTGATGTTCTGCTTTACGAGAACATTTTTGTAAATTTTGTGTTAATTTAATGTGCCAGGATTGACAACGAAGTCTATGTAGAGTGAGAAAAGTTACTGGAGCCCCTTGATCAAGGGCAGTTGCTAGGATATGGTGAAAATGAGGAACTGTAATATCAGAGGAGGAGAATGTAGAAATTGGGGAGAGAAGGTGTCAGAGAGAGGTGGAAACCTGTTGGAAATCAACAGTGTTATTATTCTTGCGGGAATGAGGAGGGTTGGAAGAGTATGACAGCCGGGAGATTAAAGAACTGGGAGTCTCCTGTGTACAACTGTTTTCTTCTTCCCACGTGGGTGGCATCTCAACATGGTACCAGACCTTTCTGTCCCCTGTTGACACCTGTGATCTACTGGTTCAGACTACCTGGGAATCTGACTTGGGGGATCACTGTCTCTCCAGAGGATTGGGAGAAAATCTTTCAAAACATTTATAATATGTCTAAGTCCATCAACCATTTGGCGATGATGATTAAGGTTGTACACAGGCTGTACTTCACACCAGACAAGCTCCACAGAATCTGGCCCTCCGTATCTAAACACTGTTGTAGAGATTGGGGTGAAACTGGTCCACTTATTCATATTTTTTCAACATGTCCCAAACTCAGGCCATTGTAAGACGCAGTTTTCCAACTGATATCTCAGGTTCCTCCCTTGCCCCGCTGGGGCACTATTGCATCATTACCCGACCCATCTCCAGCACCACAACCATTATGTTACTGGGCATATACTCATCGCCACTAGGGTGGCAATAGCCCAACATTGGAAGTCACCATTTCCTCCACCCCTTTCTAAAATTATTGCCAAATCTCAAAGCAGCTATGAGATGGAAACCATTGGCTTTAGTTATTCCATGGCCTTGTCCTCTCCAATGATCAAATAGTTCTCGTGGTATGAGTATTGCATGGAACATAGGCCCTCCCTAGGACCCTTAATATCTGATAGAGCTCCCATGGGCTTTACTGGACTGTCATTCCCAATCATACTCTTCTGATATGCTGTTTGTCTCTAGATAGTCTTCTTCTTTGCTCCCTCCCTGCCCCCCCCAGACCTCCTATTTGTAGTTTGTATTACGTTTCTGTATGTTTTCTTTATCTGTCAACAATGTTGATTGTATTACTTTTTGATATTACGGTTTGTAAACACAATAAAAAAATGTAAAGTTAAAAAAAACAACAACTGTTAGTGAGCGCGTAGCTAATAAGGTGATGATCCGAGAGGGGTAAGGAGTGTTAAGGAAATGAGAAACTGAGCATAGTCTAGAGAAAACAAGATCAAGACAGTGGCCATCCTGATGAGTAGCGGGTTCAATCCACTGGGAGAGGTCAAGTGAGGATGTTAGACAGAGTAGTTTGGAAGCAGCATTGGAATGTGGATTAGCAATAGTGATGTTGAAATCACCCAGGATGATGGTGGGGATGTCAGAGGATAAGAAGTGAGGGAGCCATGCAGAGAAATTTTCAAGAAATTGGTGAGGTCCAGGGGGATGATAGATCGCAGCGATACACATGGAGAATGGGTTAAAAATTACTAACAGTATGTACTTTAAAAGATGTGAATGTGAGTGATGGGACATTATCTACAATCAGTGTACCTACGACTGAAGGTCCAATAGGTCTGTCGATTCAAGTGTACACACTATACACGTTTTAAACAAGTTTTGCATGACCGACCTGGCAGCGATTTTTATCAGGCATAACGTCATTTCAAATCATTGTGATTCCGTACACACTAAACGATATATAGCCTCCCTACAGCGGTATGCCAAATCAATTTAAATAGAGGGTTGAACATCACCGGCAAAAACTTATACAAACTCAGATTCAGGAAAAGGAAATACGTCATTGCCATTCATTCTATAACAGGTATTTGTGTATAGTGTTTGTTAGCTCACAACTGCACATTCACGATTTTGTTTTTTACAATAATGGAAACTTGAACAACAACAAGTTTGTGGCCTTTTCCTATTTGCTATGGCAAGAAGGCTGCAAGCACAGACCCTGAGGGAAAGGAGGAGAAAGAATCAGACCTGTTGGCGTGAAGAGTGGTTCCAGAGGAGAAACTCAGTCTCTCATATGCCTCTGCTGCAGAAGATACGGTCCATAAACCCTGATGACTTCAGGAATTTCCTGAGGATAAACCCAAATTCCAGGAACTGCTCCAACTTGTCACCCCCCTCACCCAGAAGGAGAACACGCGTTTAAGGAGACCCATGTCTGCAGAGCAGAGACTAGTTGCTACCCTGAGATTTTTGGCCACAGCAAAGACATTGGCAGATCTCACCTACAGCACAGCAATATCACCTCAAGCTCTGGGTCTGATCATACCTGAGACCTGTGACGCTATCGTACAAGTTCTGCGTGGACAGTATATGTAGGTTGGTAAAAGAAATATTTTGTTTTTAAAAAAATATTATTTTATTAAAATAGAAAGCATACAGATTATATAAAAACTGCTGTCACATCAGAGATTACTGCTTCAAATAGGACAGTAGGCTTTGTAATGAAAACAAAATGAGTAGTAGTAGTACAATGTTACATGCATGTACCAATTTAACATTTAAACAATCTTTGTCTTTGAGTTTCCTGCAACGGTAGAACAATGGCAAGCTATTGCTGAAGCTATTTAAAGTCTTTGGATGTATATTCCCAGACTGTGACAGTGGTAAACGTAAGAATTATGCCACCCTCAAGCAATGGATCCTATTATTACAACTATAAAGGATTCCTCAGCTTTATTTTCATGGCCATAATGGATGCCAACTATGGATTCCTATTTGTGGTCATTGGAAAAAATGGGAAGGTGTCAGATGGAGGCACGTTGGAGCAGACTCCTTTCCATGTCAAACTTAAAAACAATCAACTTAATTTACCATCATGGAGTAACAAAAAATATGGACTAAATTTTGTATTTGTGGCAGATGAAGCATTTGCGTTACATAATAATGTATTGAAATCTTACCTACAATGCAATCTGGCAACAGAAAGGAGGAATGTTATAGGTTGTCAAGAGCTAGGTGCGTTGTGGAAAATGTTTGGTATTTTGAGCAACAGGTTCGGAATTTTTCATTAGGCTATAAATCTACGGGCACCTAGACAAGGTGGTGACGGCTTTGTGTGTCCTACACAACTTTCTTAGACGTAAAAGCCCCACTGTGTGCTGTACACATACCAATATGGATAACAATGTAGAAGTAGCGGAAGTTGTTGGGCTGACACCAATAGTCAGGTTAGATAAATGGCAGTCAAATTAAACAGGTAGGCCTACTTACAATATTTCAATGGTGAGGGTGCTGTGCTATGGCAGAATGACTGTGTAATGTATGGACAAGAGCATTGTATGCTTGTAATCTGTATTGTGAGGTTCATTTAAGAGAATAAAAAATGTAAGCATTTACAATATTGTGTGTTTCACTGTTACAATTGGCGGTATGTTATCTGTTTGCAGTACTTCAGATGAACTACAATCCATGTCTATGTTGCAGGTGGACAGCACGGTGGCTCAGTGGTTAGCACTTCTGCCTTACACCACTAGGATCATGAGTTCAATTCCCGACCATGACCTTATCGTTGAGGAGTTTGTATGTTCTCCGCGTGTTTCGTGGGTTTCCTCCGGGTGGTCCGGTTTCCTCTCACACTCCAAAAACATACTGGTAGGTTAATTGGCTCCTACAAATTGACCTGTGTGTGTGTGTGTGAGTGATAGGGAATTTAGACTGTAAGCTCCAATGGGGCAGGGACTGATGTGAGTGAGTTCTGTGTACAGCGCTGCGGAATCAGTGGCGCTATAAAAGTAAATGGTGATGATTGTCTAGCAATTTCCTCATCACGGGTGAAGCGTAGAAGGTGAGAGTATCACAACGTTGGCACATACACATCTTCAGCCGCTGCACCAGATTTTTAGAGTCCTCTATCTTTTTTAATTCTTTCTTGAATACAGTCCTAAGGTTCTGTATCTTGCCCACTCTACATTTGCTCTGGGGTAATGTGGAACGCATGCCTTCCACAAGTTCTTCCATAGGCACACTCCTCATCTGACTGTTTGACAACTCGTTTGATTTAGTTTTCCACACACAGATGGGATGGGATCTGTAGGCCTCAATGAAATCCTTCATGAGCAATATATTTTCTACAAAAAACCCCCCGTATATATATTGTCATATTTGCATACAAAAAATAGTTTGCCAACATGAACGTGTTTCAATAATAGAGATGGGCGGGCTCAGTTTCCTTGAAACCGAACCCACCCGAAGTTCACAGAGCTGAGTGTCGAGTCGGCTCTGTATTCTCGCGCCTATTCGGTTTACAAAACGTCATTGTGACGTCGTCTGATCTCAGATCTCGCGAGTTTTAGAATGAATAAATACCCACCTCCGCGGCGATCTAGTGCAATTTGAGAGAGGGACAGAGAAGGGTAAAGTCACAGAATAGAGCAGTATAGAGCAGGCATTTTTCAGAATTTGTACTACAAAGTGTTTGGGGTCTCGTATACCCCCTTATAAAAAAAAAAGCTGTATTTTCTGCAAAGGATGGTGGAGGATTATTTTCAAGAGTTAATTGAAATCGAAATGTCAGACAGTCCCTTTCCATACTGGGAGGAAAAACAAGCCATTTGGAAACCCATGTACAAACTTGCTTTGCAATACCTAAGCTGCCCACCCTCCAGTGTGTACTCTGAAAGAGTATTCAGCACAGCCGGGATCCTTGTCAGTGATCTGCGTAGGAGGTTACTTACTAAAAGTGTGGAAAAGATGATGTTCATCAAATTGAACTACATCTTCCACGAGGAAGGCCTTTACCGGCAAATACATCCAAGTACTGACACTTCTCTAATGGCGGATTCCAGCGGAGATGAATTAATAGTCTGTGATGATGTACACACTGATGAGGGTGAGGATGATGCTGAAGATGATGACGACATCATCTTGACAGTGTAGAATTCACTTCACAGCACTGTTGGTCTAATATGCCTTTATGCCACTAATAAGTGTAGGGTGTAATATACATCCAAAGAGAAAAGGTGCTTTGGTCATTTTGATTAATAGCGTCCTTAAAGCAGTTTATTGGGGCTGCTTCTAAGCTCACTGATGAACTCGCTTTTTATTGTGAATGTCAATAGTTCTTTTTGGTGCATTGTCTGGCACCCTGGATTGGTGTGTGTCTGATAAAAGCACACATCCCGGGGCGGGTCAGTGCTCGTTCCCATGTATTAGCTGTAGAATTACCTCACTTATCCAAGAAACAGGTGGAGCGATCGATCGTTGCCATGTATTAGCTGTAGAATTACCCCACTTATCCAAGAAACAGGTGGAGCGATCGATCGTTGCCATGTATTAGCTGTAGAATTACCTCACTTATCCAAGAAACAGGTGAAGCGCTCGTTGCAATGTTTCCTAGATGTGCTATGAACTGCCTTGTGTTTGAGTCACTGCTCTGTGGCTTACCATCCAGCCAGATTGCTGCAGTATTTGGCTAAAAGTGTATGAAAAGCATATTGTGACATGTGAGATGGTAAAAATTGAATGGAAATCACTGGAATTTAGTGTAAGTGAGGTTAATAATAATGTAGGTGCAAAATAATAGCGAAATTGTAATTTTACCCCAAAAACTGAAATTTAATAAAAAATAGCTAACCAAAAGCAAGGGCGGTTTTGGCAAAACCAAACCCCGAGGCTAATCCAGATCCAAAACACGGGGGTCAGTGAGCATCTCTAATCAATGATAAGCACACATATATCAGCTGATTGACATACACACCACAAAAAGCACATACAAACGTTCCATTTAACATTAAAAAAAAATGATGCACTCTCATACTTATCATACGCACAAGTCAAAGAACATTATAGTTATTCTTGTGCTATAAAGTACATACCTTGCTGTAATAGCGATGAAAGCAGGTAAAACGTTCATAGTATCCCTTCGTATTCTACGAAAAGTTATGGTTAAATTATTCTGACATATTGGTAAACGCAACGTTATTACATACAAATGAACGTTCAGCCACAATGCTCCATTCTCTACCTGTACCTGCCCTAATTGGTCCATCCCAACTGAGAACGCCATGTCTGCCTCTATAAAATTAGAGAGGTGCCAGTGCGGTGGCGGTGGTATGAGAAAGTGGATGGCGAACAGGTGCAGGAGAAAAGTGACAGAACTGATGGAGGGGGGTGGAGAAGAGGAAATGCAAATAATGGACATCAAAAGAGCAAAGCCAATGAGCACGAAGGAAATTGAGATGATGGTGAGAGTGCTGGATGACTACAACTGTCAAAAGCGGAAATGGGCTGGTCCCATAAAGCGGAAATGGGCTGGTCCCATAAAGGACTATCTTGTGCTACATCATATTGCACAATGGACCATCTAGAATGCAAAGGTAAAAGTATTGAGTGGGCTGTGTGTGTGGCAATGTTGGTCAGAGGGTTGTTGTCTTGCGGTAGCTGTGTAGAGAATAGGGTAATCTAGGGAATTAAGATGGTGGTTGAGGAATATCATAATCTTGTCTGAAGAGGTGGGTTTTCAGTGAACGCTTGAAGGTTTGAAGACCAGAGTAAAGTCTTACTGTGCGAGGGAGGGAATTCCACAAAGTCGGTGCAGCCCGGAAAAAATCCTGTAACCGAGAATGGGAGGATGTGATGAGAGTGGAGGAGAGACGTAGATCTTGTGCAGAACGGAGGTGTCGAGTAGGGAGATATTTTGAGACAAGAGAGGAGATGTATGTCGGTGCAATTTTGTTGATGGCCTTATATGTTAGTAGAAGAATTTTATATTGGATTCGTTGAAATACAGGCAGCCAATGTAGAGAATGAGAGTGGCTCAGCAGAGGAATAACGGTTTGCAAAGAAAATCAATCTAGCCGCTGCGTGCAAAATAGATTTGAGGGGTTTAAGTCTTATGGGGAAGACCAGTAAGGAGGGAATTGCAATAGTCGATGCGGGGGATGATTAATGCATGAATTAATGTTTTTGCGGTGTCTTGTCAGATATGTGCGTATTCTGGAAATGTTCTTTAGATGTATGTAACGTGATT
Organism: Mixophyes fleayi; assembly: GCF_038048845.1. NCBI lineage: Eukaryota > Metazoa > Chordata > Amphibia > Anura > Limnodynastidae > Mixophyes > Mixophyes fleayi. The sequence continues at coordinate 154,619,636 of NC_134408.1, forward strand.
TAGATATAGAGTTGATGTGGGGAATAAACGACCGTTGTGAATCAAGGATTACACCTAGGCAACAAGCTTGCGGGGTGGGATTTATGGTCATGTTATCAATAGAAATGTCAGGCAGGAAACTTCTGTTTTTTGGGTGGGAATATTATTAATTCAGTTTTTGAAAGATTGAGTTTGAGTTGGCGAGAAGACATCCAAGATGAAATGGCAGAAAGACAGTCAGTAACGCGAGACAACACAGATGGTGAGAGATCAGGAGAGGATAGATAAATTTGTGTATCATCCGCATAGAGATGATACTGAAATCCAAAGGAGCTTATTCGTTTTCCAAGAGAAGTGGTGTAGATAGAGAATAGCAGAGGACCTAGGACTGAGCCTTGTGGTCTCCAACTGATAAAGGAAGCGGAGCAGAGGTGGATCCAGAGAAATTAACACTGAAAGAGCGATTAGAGAGGTAGGATGAGAACCAGGATAGGACAGTGCCTTCAAGACCTAGGGATTGTAGCGTTTGTATGAGGAGAGAGTGGTCAACAGTGTCAAATGTAACAGAGAGTTCCAGGAGAATTAGAAGAGAGTAATGATTATTATTTTTTGCTGTGATCAAATGATTGATAACTTTAGTCAGCGCAGTCTCTGTGGAGTGTTGAGAGTGAAAGCCTGACTGAAGAGGATCCAATAGGTTGTTTGCTGTAAGAAAGTGTGTGAGGCGAGTGTAGGCAATTCTCTCTAGAAGCTCGGAGGGGCATGGGAGCTGGGAGATGGGATGGTAATTTACGAGAGATTTAGGGTCAGAATTCTGTTTTTTTAAAATGGGAGTAATCACTGCATGCTTGAATATAGATGGAAAAATACCAGTAGAAAGAGAGATATTACAGATCTTAGTTAGAGGAGACAGGGACCTACTAATGTGTGAGGGAATGGGATCAAGAGGACAGGAGGTAGAGTAGAAACTTCCTCTTCATTTGTGGGATCAAATGAAGAGAGAGTGTCAGAGGATGCTACAAAGGAATTGAGCTGATTGCTTGTCCAGGGAGATAAGATCATACTAGAAATGGTATTATCAATTTTGTCCTATTCTTATTCTCTCTTCTCTATTATTCTACTACTAAGAGGTACCTATCTTTAAACTACAATTATCTGGCAAATATAAGTATTATCAAACAATTAACATGAAATAAGTTCAGCAGCATAACTAGATATAAGTTTACACTTTAGATTTCACCATCTGTCCCTTAGACATGACCATATAGTCACTTCAGTATCGTGGGCTCCTCACACCAAAGGTTTGTGTATCTCTCTTGTATGTGACTGAGAGGATAGTGAGGTGTCTGCACAGTGTCTCATACATGTAATTCAGTCTCTGCTCCCTAACTAACTGTCCCTGCACTAATCCCATGTTAATATTATCTCAGTCCAGCAAAAGGGTTCATTAATGTTATGGCCACCAGTGCATCATAAATTTGTAGAACTAGCAGAAGAGGTCTTCACCTATAGCAGCCGCCTTTCCCGTAGAGACTGGTTACGCTCACATGTACTCGGATACCCCCAGGTCTTACACTCAGTGTAGTACAAGTTTATGGTCGCACAGCAGCACTCAGGAGTGGGAGGTAATAACACGGAGTTAGGGACAGGCCAGAGGTCTGCGGGCCGGAACTGAGTTGATAATGTCTGACTGGCCTAAACTGAGAACAGGCGGTGAGATCAGATACAAGCAGGGTCAGGGCTACAAGCGATGATTCATGTCCAGATAACAGTCAGAGGGTCAGGGCAACAAGCAGGTATCAAGATCCAGGAGACAGAGGTCATACACAGAAGTCAATCCAAAAGGCTTTCACCAAATACAGCACAGGAGCAGGTCAGCTAACTGGGAACAGGACGCTATAACCGGCAGGGAGGCCAAGCCCTCCCTGACCTAAATACAGAGACTGACCAATGGAGCATGGAGAAATCCAGCTTGGGGCAATCGGCCTCACGGGCTGACTAATTAATAATTAAACCCCTAACTAATTGCGCATGTGCCCGGGTGTCCTCAATGCCGGGACGCGGTGCTACAGACCAGAGCGTCCCGATCGTTGCCTAGGCAACGGTCAGCCGAAAGCAGGAAGTGATGTCCCGGTCGTCTTGGAGACAGTCGGGACGCGTCCTGTGGGCACGGAGAGTCGCGGCGGCTTGAGGCACAGCCGTGGCACGTGACCATTTACAATCTTTGGGCCTCCCACTTAGTCCCTATCTGACTACTGGTATAATACAGAATCCCGATAAATCAATAAACGGATAATAGGATGTTACTTATCCATATAATGATCAGCCTTTTAGTCCAAGATGGTTTTTTCCAGTCAAGATTCCAGTTGTTTTACTCTTTTAAATAGATCTTTTCCTTCTTCTCTCTATCTCTCTGGGGTATTTTCTTTATTCCAGACTTTTACTGTAAACAACTGATGGGTGTACCCCCCTGACCAACAGCTCCTATTTACCAATATCGCTCCGTGGTATACAGGGGTCTAATAGATACTGCTCCCTCCTCTTCTCGGACTTCTGGTACTAGCACAGAGTCTCTGTCCTGCCTCTGTGCTCCCTCTGTTTTGCTCCCATGCAGTAGTACAGGGTACACTGACTTCTCATCAGCTCTGCTCTTACTTGCTCTCTTCCATCCTCCTCCTCCTCTTCCAACTGCTGCACTCCAACTACCAGTTTTATAGTCCCTCCTCTCACACCTTAGCCCCTCCCCCCTTCACAAGCTCTCAGGGCAAACCGGGGATTGTAGTTCCCGGTTGACTACAGTTCTCTAATGCGCATGTGCAGACGTCCGTGTCTGCCAGCGCTACACGTATATATTAGCAATGCAATAAGACTGGGGTCATAGACCTGACTTCAACCTGGACCCTGTTTGTAGAGTTTATATGTTGTTTCCGTGTTTGTGTGGGTTCTTTCCCACAGTCCACAACATACTGATAGGTTTGCCTGCGGACTATAATAACCCCCTAATGTGTGTGTGTGGGGGGGGGGGGGGGTAGGGAATATAAACTGATATAAATGATTCACTATTCTCTGTACAGTGCTGCATAACATGTAAAACAACTGTTCCTAATAATACCCAGTTGCGTTCAGTTTTGACATGTTGGTCTTGGCGAGAGCAGAGTGTTTCAAGCGATGGGTAAAAATCCTTTACTCCCACAAGACGTTTGTCTCCAGCTTGAAATCTGATGCTTAACAGTGAACTTATTACAACAAGTCCCATTCTTCCTTCCTGTTTCCTGGCAGAGACGTTCATCGTTCCATATACTTTTCTCTATGTTGTTCCGATGACCGTCAGATTTTCCTGGGGTACAAACATCCGATAAAGGTTATATAGTGTTAGCCTAGAACATAAAGTCATACAAAGAGCTAAGTGCTCTGCTTTTGGTGGATTCCATGACAGTGCAATGGGAGCTGCTATATGACACAAGACATGCTACTGTACCAGCAGAATATATTTGATTTATGAGTGTCACAGAAGTGTGACTTCTCATAAACTACCTTGTGTACTTTACATGGAACTTTTATCATCTCACCTTTCCTTATTTACATGACAATTGTTCCAACTCTCTGTCCTGTGAAGAGATAAGATTGTCCTCTTTCAAAATCTCTCTATAAAAAATAAAAGTACAAGTAATACTTTAAATAAACCATTTTCGTTATTTGCTTCAAATATTTTAATAATCACAAATGGAATTTAAAACCCTTTTACCTTAATGAAGAGAGAATACATTACTAGGTCTTTTAAACATGATATATAAATACAGTGAAAATCTGCAATTACCATAAATAACTGGAATATCTGCCAAGATTTTCTCCCTGAAACTTGGTTGTATCCGGTCATACAAAGGGAACACTCTAATTTGTAACGTTGTTGTCGTGAAATGCAAATAAAATCTACACATCATTCACAGTAGCCTGAACTCTAATGTGAACTCTTCTGAAATAAAACTGCCAGGATGCAGGTAGTCTGAGAGTATTATAATGTTATGAATTTAATAAGACCATTCTCCATGTGTCAATCCTGGCAAGAGTTCATACTGTCGGTGTCATGCACGACCACATCGCGCACTGCACTGCACAACTGCATAATGCACTACACAACCGCATCATGCACTACACAACCGCATCACGCGCTGCACTGCACAACCGCATCACACACTACACAACCGCATAACGCGCTGCACTACACAACCGCATCATGCACTACACAACCGCATTACGTGCTGCACTGCACAACCGCATCACGCACTACACAGCCGCATTACGTGCTGCACTGCACAACCGCATCACGCACTACACAGCCGCATTACGTGCTGCACTGCACAACCGCATCACGCACTGCACAACCGCATTACGCACTGCACTGCACAACCGCATCACACGCTGCACTGCACAACCGCATCACGCACTACACAACCGCATTACGCACTGCACTGCACAACCGCATCACACGCTGCACTGCACAACCGCATCATGCACTACACAACCGCATAACGCGCTGCACTACACAACCGCATCATGCACTACACAACCGCATTACGTGCTGCACTGCACAACCGCATCACGCACTACACAGCCGCATTACGTGCTGCACTGCACAACCGCATCACGCACTACACAGCCGCATTACGTGCTGCACTGCACAAACGCATCACGCACTGCACAACCGCATTACGCACTGCACTGCACAACCGCATCACACGCTGCACTACACAACCGCATTACGCACTGCGCAACCGCATAACGTGCTGCACTGCACAACGGCATCACGCACTACACAACCACATCGCGCACTGCACAACCGCATAACGCGCTGCACTGCACAACCGCATTACGCGCAGCACAACCGCATCATGCGCCGTTCAACCGCATCACGCACTACACAGCCGCATTACGTGCTGCACTGCACAACCGCATAACGCGCTGCACTACACAACCGCATCACGCACTGCACAGCCGCATCACGCACTACACAACCGCATTACGTGCTGCACTGCACAACCGCATCACGCACTGCACAACCGCATTACGTGCTGCACTGCACAACCGCATAACGCGCTGCACTGCACAACCGCATCACGCACTGCACAACCGCATCACGCACTACACAACCGCATTACGTGCTGCACTGCACAACCGCATAACGCGCTGCACTGCACAACCGCATCACGCACTGCACAACCGCATCACACACTACACAACCGCATTAGGTGCTGCACTGCACAACCGCATCACGCACTACACAACCGCATAATGCGCTGCACTGCACAACAGCATCACACACTACACAACCGCATAACGCGCTGCACTGCACAACCGCATCACACACTACACAACCGCATTACGCGCTGCACTGCACAACCGCATAACGTGCTGCACTGCACAACCGCATCATGCACCGTTCAACCACATCACGCACTGCACAACCACATCATACTCTGCACTGGACAAATACATCACACACAGCACTGCGCAACCACATCACATACAGTGCTGTACATGTGAATGGAATTTGGGAGCAGTTTCTTTGTTTGTCTACACTAATAACTTACATCCCTGTATTATATAAGGAAAGCAGCAGAACCTAATTAACCCCCCTGCAGTGATGTCATAGTGCGATATATCCGTCATTCCTGGTCACAAAGCTGCAACCTAATCTCCCTAGTGCAGCAGTCGCCAACCTGTGGCTCTTTGAGCTTTGAAATGTGGCTCCTGGCTAGGAGCACCAACAAAATATAGTTGTCCAGGCGCCAGCAGGGGCAGATTGGAAAACATTCAGCTGCTCGACTGACCGAGAGCAGCCGCGTCTTGTGACCTCCTCTGAACAATGCAGGGAGGTCACAGTGTCACAGACAGTCCAATCAGAGAAGGAGGAGGAGATAGTGTAATGAATGTGGGGGGTTTGATTGGTCTGTATGGAGTATATGGGGAGATCTGATGGCATGCGGGGACGCTGAAGGGCATGTAAGGGGCATGTGGGGAGATCTGATGGGCATGTAAAGAGGTCAGTGGATCACATTAAGAGATCTGAGGGGTTGTAGCAGTGTGCCCTACTATGGAGACACTATAAGTAACCCTCCCCTACTGGACACAACAGAGAGATAAGAGCTGTGCAGAGATGTGCTGATTTGATGATTATTCTGAACATTTTGGAAATGTTGGATATTCTCTTTTTTGCTCAGCAAGATATTGTAAATTGTTATCTTTTTGATGTATGTGTGCATGGTATGTATGTGCATGTTTATACTGTCTGTATGTATATACACCCATATACTATGCACTCCAAAAATATACAGGTAGATTAATCGACTGCTACTAAATTGACCCTAGTCTCTCTCTCTCTGTGTGTCTGTCTGTGTGTGTTATGGAATTTAGACTGTAAGCTACAATGGGGCAGGGACTGATGTGAGTGAGATCTCTGTACAGCGCTGCGGAATTAGTGGCGCTATATAAATAAATAAATGATGATGATGATATAAAAGGTAAATTTGACTCTTTGCAGAACCTATAGATATTTTTGGGGGATCTCTGACTGGTTGGTCACCCCTGCCCTAGTGGAAAAGCTCTGAGTAATCTTGGAGTGCTCTCGGTAAAGGTAGATCTTGAGGTCCTATCTGTGATATTGGGGTGCTCTCGTAGAAAGTAGCTATTGGGGTGCTCTTCATCATCATCATTATCAACATGTATTTGTCTTTGGGTGCTCTTGGTAGGGGTAGATCTTGAGGTGCTTTTAGTGAAGGTGGGTCTTGGGTTGCTCTCAGTAATCTTGGGGAGCTCTCAGTGAGGATAGGTCTTGGGGTGCTCTTGGTGAAAGTAGATTTTGGGGTGCTTTCAGTGAAGATGGGTCTTGGGGTGCTCTCAGTGATCTTGGGGTGATCCTGGGGTGCTCTTGGTGACAATAGATCTTGGAGTGCTCTTGGTGAATGTAGATCTTGGGGTGCTCTCAGTGAGGATAGATCTTTGGGTGCTCTCAGTGATCCTGGTTTCTCTCAGTGGAGGTAGATCTTGGGGTGCTCTCAGTGGAGGTAGATCTTGTGGTTCTCTCAGTGATCCTGAGTGCTCTCAGTGGAGGTAGATCTTGTGGTGCTCTTGGTGACAATAGATCTTGGGGTGCACTCGGTTGAGGTAGATCTTGGGGTCCTATTGGTGACAATATTTCTTGGGGTGCTCTCAGTGGAGGTAGATGTTGGGGTGCTTTCAGTGAATGTAGATCTTGATGTGCTCTGAGTAAGGATAGGTCTTGGTGTGCACTTGGTAGAGCTAGATCTTGGGGACAATAGATTTTGGGGTGCTCTTGGTAGAGGTATATCTTGGGGTGCTTTCAGTGAAGATGGGTCTTGGGGGTGCTCTCAGTGATCTTGGGGTGATCCTGGGGTGCTCTTGGTGACAATAGATCTTGGAGTGCTCTTGGTGAATGTAGATCTTGGGGTGCTCTCAGTGAGGATAGGTCTTTGGGTGCTCTCAGTGATCCTGGTTTCTCTCAGTGGAGGTAGATCTTGTGGTGCTCTTCGTGAAAATAGATCTTGGGGTGCTCTCAGTGAATGCAGATCTTGGGGTTCTCTCAGTGATCCTGAGTGCTCTCAGTGGAGGTAGATCTTGTGGTGCTCTTGGTGACAATAGATCTTGGGGTGCGCTCGGTTGAGGTAGATCTTGGGGTCCTATTGGTGACAATATTTCTTGGGGTGCTCTCAGTGGAGGTAGATGTTGGGGTGCTTTCAGTGAATGTAGATCTTGATGTGCTCTGAGTAAGGATAGGTCTTGGTGTGCACTTGGTAGAGCTAGATCTTGGGGACAATAGATCTTGGGGTACACTTGGTAGAGGTAGATATTGGGGTGCTCTCATTGAGGGTGGTAGTGTGATTGCATAAGAGAAATCACTCTGCCCAAGTCAGGTAAATGACTGTTTTATTATTTCTGCTACAGAGTTCTACATAATAACATGATCTAAGTGTAAAGGAGAGAACTTGTGGGTATACTGATCACTAAATCACACACTTTGTTCTGGGACTTAAAGGGTTTATTTGTGGCTGGTGATGTCAGTGCTTTATCTAGGGATTCCACTGTAACCCATAACCTAGACGTGTTAGGTGTTTGTGTACACGCTACATGCCTGGAGAATAAGCACACAGAGAGGTAATGCAGCTCTTCCTGGCGCTGTATTTATATGAGACAATCTGTAATAAACATAGATAATACCGTGCCACTGCATTCTCTGTGTCCTTCTGTGCAATAAACACGAGATACAAACAGATAATGTACGTTGTGCCAGGAATACATCAATAAAGACATCTAAATGAAGGCATGCCTGCAGTAAAGCAATATGACAGAGTAAGATTTATGCTGGTGATCGTTTTCAGGTAAAGTTACAATGATTTTATCACATTTCTATCAGGCGAAAGATGGGCAGAAGGGCAAATACTGAAAATGAAATGAGGTGCTCACTCCAGGAGACAGACGAGCCTTCTAATAGGTGCGTGCAGTACACAGAGGTATATGCCAGCTGTGGGAATTTGTTGGAGAACAGTGATTAAAATGTCACAGGTCGGGATGGATGCAGTCATAAGACAAACAGGGATCTCTGCACGCATGCAGGAATGTGTCCCAGAGGCGCACTACAGATATGAGAGCAGGATCGCTGGCTGAACAGTCTTTCAAGGGTCACATAGAGAAAGAAATATTGGACAATTACAGTAATTCAATTTAATCCCCAGCATGCTGCCACGAAACCTAGGATGTCCTTTTAGATAGTGTTGCTTTTATGCTTGAGATGTTTTATTATGTGCGTGCAGTGAGGATTTTGATCATTTTGCAGGATAAATGGGTGTATGGAGAATAACTTGAAGTCCTCACAGTCCTGGTGAGCAGAATTCAGCATCTCAACCAACAATTCATCTGAAAGAGTCAAATTCATTTTTATTTAATCTCTTTTGTCTCCCATAGGTGAGCAGGTTTTCATTCTATGGGCGTATTCAGGTTTTTCCTGTTTAGATTCCAGACAGTCACATATTTAGGCCTCCTCCTCCCACTCCTACAACAATATCTGAATCAGGATCTCGTACTTCCCACAGATGGATCTGCCTGGTAAATGTTTAACTAAATCCATCCTACGGTAACGCCTTGTGTGGTTCAGGAGGCAGAGTTCAATAATCCATCCAGGGCTGTAATCAGGGAGAAGTCTGTCATACAGGCCCCGGGCAGCAAGTTCTCCACACTTCTCTTCCTGCGCCTCTCGCTGCAGGCCGACTCCAGGGCAGGTTGGACCTCATATCACAATGGGCTCCTGCCCCCGATGATCATTGTGGGATACAGCTGCAGCAGAGATTACTGGTGGGAGTTCATTGTATAACACCCTGGTTGAGGTTTACTTCCCAGTATTCACAATTCTGTCCAAGCTATAAGACTTGGGCTAATGAGCTGAATATGGCTTCAGAAGACCCTTGTGCGCATTTGATTGACCACTCTCACGTACCAGATTTTGAGGTCCGTTTGATAGTGAAAATCTCCCTGACTGTCGTATATGGAATTATACTACTTGCTGGGATCCTGGGGAATAGTGTAACCATCCAGGCCACAAAGGTTCTGAGAGACAAAGGCTACCTACAGAAGGGAGTGACGGACCATATGATCAGTCTGGCCTGCTCTGATCTGCTGCTCATTCTGCTGGGGATGCCGGTGGAACTCTATTCCGTCATCTGGTTTCCTTTCTCTTCTACATATGGGAATATCACCTGTAAGGTATATTCTTTTCTGTTTGAGGCCTGCAGCTATGCAACAATATTCCATGTGGCTACACTTAGTTTTGAGCGATACATGGCTATCTGCCACCCCTTCCGATTCAAGCTGGTTTCGGGCACACGTGCTGCCAAGCTGATGATTTGCTTTGCTTGGCTCACCTCTGTCTGTGTGGCATTACCCTTAATTTTTGCAATGGGAGCTGAAGATCCGCTGAGCCCTGTGCCAAAGAGGCGATTGCACTGCAACAGTTCCAGATCCTATCATTTGACTGCTAACATTACCCTGTGCACCAACCTCCACTCTAAATGGACTGCGTTCCAGGCCAGTATCTTCAGCGCTTTCATTGTCTACATTGGGGTTCTTGCCTCTGTGGCTTTCATGTGTCGGAAGATGATGGTGACTCTGATGGTGGCAAAGAAAGGTACAATCATGGTGAAGGGCCAACTTGGGACCAGTGGGACGAATGAAATGACCAAGAGTAACAGCTCCGAAGCCAGTTCTGCTCGGAAACAGACAATTCTATTCTTGGGTAAATATCAATATTGTAAATATTTGTGGTGCCTGTGTAAAAGATATAGGACAAGACACATATATTTTATATCAGTGGTTCCCAACCAATATATTAAGGGTTATAACAAGGTACAGGAAGGAAACATTATACAAAGGAAGAGAAGTATTAGAACACGAGGACATGTACTGACACTGGGGGGAAGAGAAGTATTAGAAAACGAGGACATGTACTGACACTGGGGGGAAGAGAAGTATTAGAACACGAGGACATGTACTGACACTGGGGGGAAGAGAAGTATTAGAACACGAGGACATGTACTGACACTGGGGGGAAATAGCTTCAGAGGAAGTTACATCACAGAAAGGGTAGTGGATAAGTGGAATAGCCTCCCATCAGAGGTGGTAGAGGCTAATACAGTAGAGCAATTTAAACATGCTTGGGATACACATAAGGATATCCTTACAAAGAAATAAGGATTAAATAGGGTTGGAGGTTACCATAGGGTAAAAGATGGGCCAAACGGTTCTTATCGGCCGTCAAATTCTATGTTTCTAACCAAACTGATTTTGTGGCAAACCTGCTGACATCCTGTCATGTGAAACATTTCTGTAACACTCCTAGTAAATAAAACAATCATGAAAAGTATATTTAAACAACAAGGCAAATCTCAGTAAATATATACAGTTATAGTATTATTATAATGACACATCCAGACTGTATTGTCCTATAAATAAATGATGATGTCCTGATACATAATATTTCCATGATTGGTAACGCTTCAAGTCTGGACATTTTACAATAAATGAAAACTCATCTTGATCTCACTGGGTACACAAGGGCTCCACTTACATAATCTCACTGCATTAATGTTGTATCTATCATGCATGCAGCATAATTACACATAGATCTACAATAAAGATTATTTTTCTTACTATCTGAGGGCTATTAAGTCACTTTTATGTCTTCCTTGTATAAATCTTTTATGGGTTGTCTTCGGTTGTCTGTTATATCGGCATCAGTAACATTAAACTGCATATTTATAATGCACTCACAAATGGCGCTGCTCGGACCAGCCCCATAACGTAAACTGTGGAAGTTGAAAGGAATTAGTTGGTGGTAAATTAGTGAAACTAGTAAGAAAATGTGTTTGGGGCTTGTACAGTTGTTAGAATATTTCCATAAAGAAGCTATGGGGGTAATGTCTGCACGTGCCACAAATCTAAGTGTGGCCACAGAATCACAATGTGCTTTATCAGTTGTTATCGCGGTTATATATTAGTACTGTAGTATTATTGTATTAATACTCCGTAACACTCATATCCATACTCCACTGTATAGTGGAGGGCACCAGGCACTGGGAGAACCAGGTGTTTGCAGTGTGAATTGGGTGCACTTGGTCATCTACTGATGCCAGATTTTCTTTTGTTGCTGCTTGAATGACTGAACAGTTTGTGATGAAACGTTTCTTGTACAAGCTGCAAACAAAGTGCCCATTCATCCTGCAGGGCAAGAAGATTAAATACAACAAATTGATAAGACTTAAACATACGCAGCGTCAGGAGCTGCGCTCAGTGGTTATTTTATGCCACAATAAGTGAAGCCTTTAGTATGTTCTGCTGTTTCATGACACACATGGGATGGTCTTCATTCCAGGGTGTGATGTAGCTACAAGATGCAGGCTGTGCAGGAGGTATATATATATATATATATCCTGTAATATACTAACATGTGCACTAACCTGAGATCAGACAATACTCCCAACTGTAAATTGATTTGATCATTTACACCCGCAGATAACCGGTTTGCGATACTGATATTGGTCCATTATATCCTTTGAAAGAAGTATTTTAAGTAGTTTGTCCTGAAAACACCATTTGGTCAGACATTTGTGTCAAAAGCTGATCCAGTCACCAATCTGATTTTCAAAGCAGAACATTCCCCATAAAATAGTATTTTCATTGGGAGATTAAGGCAGAAGTTTTACAGCCACAGTATGAGCAGGGCTGATAAGTGTCAGTAAATGAATTGTGAGTTTTCATTACAATACAAATAGAGCCATGAACCCTATAATCATCTGTATACTGTAAAATCATTGCACCTCGTAGAACACTTTCTATTGTAAAGGGATACAAAGTATCTCATGGTTGTCTATATAATCTATGTCGCTTTACATGGTCCTTCAAGTAGAATTAAAGATTGATAGCACACAGGACCTTGCTGAAATGTTGGTAGTTTAGTGTAGAGGGTTCATCTAATAGGTGTGTTAAAAGTGTGTAGCCTGCGTGTATATGATGGTCCTAAGTGTATTGGACTATTATTAGGTTAATAAGACATGGTCTATAAAAAACAATATTGAGCCACATAAACCATATGCAGTATACAATGTTAATACTCTTTGCAGACTGGATGTGGATAGGATTATTTTGCGCTCCAGGCACCTGAGTGAAATGTAGTTCTAACCCTACACTTTCCCTGTAGTTGTCCTCTTCATATTCCTATGTTGCTTCTTCTCACATTGAGGTTCCTGTGTTGTACCGAGAATTCCCGTCTGCAGTGCCGACAAGCTGGATGGGTGGAACGCATGGTACTTCCTGTACTACACTGGAGCTTGTAAGATTAGTTTGGGTGTAATCTCACACCCAACGCATTTCATCCACAGGGACCTTTCAGAGGATGAGCGCTGTCTCCCTAAGCCATTATTTATGGCATTTGGGAACAATTTGATCTTTATTGTACTTAATATATTTTTTGACAAGTTTTTTTTAAAGGCATTTTTTCATAAAATAGCGATGTGAACTGTATATGTGACTGCTTGAATACTAAAAAAAAGATGCGAATTGTGAAATGAGGAAGGAAAAGTTTTTAACTTAGAAGGGGCCAAATATCAAATTCAGTGTTGAGCCTTTATTGTGTGAGGGTGTTTAGTTCTTATAGGTATCTTGTTTTCATCTTGGACATTACGGCTATATAATTGCTTCCTTTCCAGTCTTTTGGGCTGTGTTTTATGCCCCTGGGGTTCTTTCTGTGTTTTCTCAATAACTTGAGACGCTGTAACATCCTCACTGATGCTTCAGGTACGTTCTGTGATTCTTGTTTTCAATTTTCTTTTTGTCCTCCCTACATAACGGAGGCTGCATGTACTCTTTAGCATGTATATGACTCATTATGTGTTACAACTTATTGGTTCTTTTATTTTGAAGTTGTTTGCTTTGGAATTTGAAGTGTAAGTGTTTATAGGTTTTGTTGAGATTTGTTCAAGGCTTTTTCAGCCTACGCAGTTAGAACAGTAATGAAATCCATTTGGTGATTCTTTCTCTTGTAGGTCAATGGTCGGTAAATAGCTATGTGTAAGGGTGTTTCTCAAATATTTAACTCCTGCGATAACTCCCTTGGGTTTCTCAGGGATCGTTTGTTTCAAGTCTTCATCCTTTTGTAGGATATGACAATGTTTTCCAATGATCTTTTGGATAATGGTGTAGCTGCTGTTGTACTAGTTGGTGTAATTGAAACTGAATTCATTGGTGTATCCTACAAAAGGATGAACACTTGAAAGAAATCATCCCTGAGAAATCCAAGATAGTTTTCCGAAGAGCTGAATGGTTCAGAGCTGATGACCTTGTAAACAGTCATTAATATATCCGTCTATTAGTATGATCTGTAAAATACAAAGTGATCTAAATAGTGTTAGGCGGAATAATATAAGGCTCTTCTCCTCATTGCATGCGTTAGACGGACGTGACTGCATGGAAGATCGAGTGGCTACAAGAAGCACTCATTGGAATGTATGTAAGCCATGTGTAAATTAGTAGGAATATGTGTAGGAAGCCAGAAAACCCAAATGATGTCTCATGATCTAAGCTGCCTGTCACCAGTTATTGCAGTGAATGGGTGCCTCATCCTGCTTAATGAGAAACAACTCCATCCAGTGATAGAGGTATCACTAATCGGGAAGAATCCACTGGTACATGGAGGAGATTACCTTCTCCTCTATGAGGTGCCTCTATTCTGGCTGCAACAACACACAAGTATATTCAATGAATGGTGTCAGCCACTTTCGTGCCGATATCAGCAGGAAACACCAATGGGGAGATGTGAAGGAGAGATGGGGGGCACACAGGGATTTGCATAATTGAAGTATGTCTTTGGATTTTATTACATCATAGCTCCTCGCTGAGCCGTCTCTTCAGCCCCTCGCTGTGCCGTCTCCTGAGCCCCTCGCTGTGCCGTCTCCTGAGCCCCTCGCTGTGCCGTCTCCTGAGCCCCTCGCTGTGCCGTCTCCTGAGCCCCTCGCTGTGCCGTCTCCTGAGCCCCTCGCTGTGCCCTCTCCTGAGCCCCTCGCTGTGCCCTCTCCTGAGCCCCTCGCTGTGCCGTCTCCTGAACCCCTCGCTGTGCCGTCTCCTGAGCCCCTCGCTGTGCCTTCTCCTCAGCTCCTCGCTGAGCCCTCTCCTCAGCCAGTCCCTGCGCCATTTCCCCAGCCCCTTGCCGAGCCGTCCCCTCAGCTCCTCCCTGAGCTGTCCCCTCAGCTCCTCCCTGAGCCGCCCCCTCAGCTCCTCGCTGAGTTATCCCCGCAGCCCCTCGCTGAGCCATAAGGGATTTCTACTGAGTCACAGTGGGGTGTGGTCACATAATATGTAAATCCCAATGAATCCTTCTCAAGCCAGTTTGGATGTCACCTGGCTGGTCCCATAATGGCCTATCTTGGGCAGGGTCAATAGACCACCTACATTTTTTCTCATTTAAAATAGGCTGCTGAGTCGAGTTTTGCCCCCCGGGCTAAAATTTGCCAGCCCTCCCCTGCCAGGACCTTTATCAAGATAGCAGCATTATACAGAAATGTTTAATCCATTATAGTGAAATCCATTCTTCATGATGATATCTACATGACATTTCTGTGCATTTATTAATCTCATTTGAATAACCAGACAACAACCTGCCAGTATCTCCCATCACATGATACTTTCTAACCCAGAAGAACAATGTACAAATATAATAGATAAACAATTATCTCTAGGAAAGCTTATATGAATACCCATAATCCTCATGGGGCTTATTTAGAGGTGCAGGCATATGCATATTTGGCACATATAGGAAAAATGCCTGCAAGAAAGAGCACAGGCATCCGTAGCTAGAGTCCGAGATATCTGATGATGGGAACAACAACACCTACTCCATTCATACCAGTGTCTGAATGCTCCCTTGACAGGAGTGTGGAATATACATGAGGCGTATGTGTACTTAATGCAAAAGCATTACACTATTTGTACGCAACCTAATGCATTAATATGACGTGTACATACTAGAGATGTTAACTGACCCCGTGTTCTGGTTCTGGTTTTGGTTTTGGCAATCCCGATTTTTTTATTTATTTTTTCTAAAATCCCTATTTCTTGTGGTAAAATCACATATTTTTGCTTTTTTTCTCCCCTACTTTATTATTTTCCTCAATAACACTAATTTCAAGTCATTTGCAGTCAATTTTGACCACCTCACAGGTCATAATATCATTTTCATACACTTTCAAACAAAGACTGCAGCGACCTGGCTGGATGCTAAGCGACAGAGCAATGACTCAAACACACGGCAGTTCATAGCACATATAGGAAACATTGCCACACAGTAGTGTCAGTAAGGAAAAGTGGTGCAATTAACAATGGAGCAATGGAGCGTTTTACCTATATAACACAGTACAATGTGATTGCAGATTTAGAAGGCTATGCCTGCCAGCCCTATTATTTGTATTTCAGCATTGACAATTAGCAATGGAGCTCTCCTCTTTGCATGTTTCCTATATAACACAGTACAATGTGACTGCAGATTTAGAAGACCAAGCCAGCCAGCCTTAGGATTTGTATTTCAGCAATGACCATTAGCAATACAGCTCTCCTGAATGTCACTGTAGACTTTGTTGAACACTGCTACCCCCTCCTCTTTCTATTCTACCTATGATGCTGTCCAACTGCACTAGAGACTGCCAAGAACTGTGCTACCTCTTCTGTGTCCCTCTGTGAAATGGCGCTGGATCGCCATGGAGGAATACCGTAGAATCCAAAGCTCCCGAGATCCAATGACGTAACAATGACGTTTTGCCTCATTTTCAATTCCAAAAAAGTGTGAAATTCCCGAGCCGGCTCGGCTCAGTACTCTGATCTGCTAAGTTCGGGTGTGTTCGGTTCTCGGGGAACTGAGTCTGAGCATCTATAGTACATACAGTTAGATACACAAGAGAGAATTGTGTCTTTTTTAATAAAATCAAAAGTCACATTTACCATATAAACAATTAAATAAAAACAACATATAAACAATTAAATAACAGCATCTCAAGTTAAAAAATAAATGTGAATCGTTTTTCCTGCTAGAATTGACAATAGATATAAAATATCTGTAATGCTAATTGTGACAGGATGGACCGCCTATGCCATCCTGTCTGTTGCTGCTGGGAACCGGCTGGGCTTACTTTGCCACCGTTCCCTTATGTTATCCCAAATGCGCCCTCTAACCGCAGTAGGAGGGGCTTACAAAGGCTGCCACCACTGGACTCCTTACAGGCAACCAGTACAGCGTTTATTCTGGGTAACTGACGCTGCTAGTGTACGCCGTTACTGGTGTACCTGGGCTGGTACACCTGACCTCATCCTATGGATCAGGGTTGCTGTGGATGGCCTATCACACTGGCTTGAGCTGCTGGGTAGTGGGCAGACCGGTGGTACCGGAAAGCAGGGTCCAAATCTCAGAACAGCCAGGAACGGATTAGAGTTGGGTCACAGAGATAGACAAGTCTCGAAGCAGGTCTTTGAAACAAGTGATGTTTATTTGCTCATGCTGGTTGAAGGTACCAGTGGGCAGGTCAGATGAAACAAGGAGAACAATTTTCAATACAAAACAGTGCTTTTTATACAGCTTTGGACACAGTCTCACAGGGTAAGCCAGCCCCCTGAGGTCTGAGCTATTTTTAGAATCCAGATGCAATTTGTTTACCCAAACATGGATTTACATGCAATGCAAAGCTAACAATATTTACACTTATCTGTGATATCCTAAAACTTGCTGTGATTTCCTGCATCTTGTTTTAGACACAGGAAATCTAACAGCAAGTCTAATTAAGCCTTCCTGTGCCTTCAGGTGCTGAACTCTCACACATCAAATGGTCTAGTTAACATGAGATTAACATGAGTACTTTCATCAGACAGTTGCAGAATACATGTTCCCAAGGAAAAGTTACAAGACACCAAAGAATTCCTTTCCCTACCAAAATACACAAAATACTTCCTCAACAAAGGCTTATTGAATCAGGTATATACCTCAGAAATAATGAATTTCCTCTAGCAAAGGTTAAACAAAAAACAGATTTCTTCCCCTGGTCTCAGAAATAAAGATATCTCCTTTACCAACATACACACAATATCAAAAATAAGTACATTTGCCATCATATATATATATATATATATATATATATATATATATATATATATATAAGCACCCTGCGTTATTTCCTTTAAATAAATTTATACCGTAAGTTATTTATAAGTGATCCAGTCACACTAATGTTTTCAATGCTATAAGCTAGAGAGGTCAGTCTGCAATTAGCCAATGGGAAGCAGATGCGTAGTACTGCTGATCGATATCGTTATCAGTGCGTACATTTGTACCATCACCCGCAGGACTTACGCGTCCTGACAGACTTATCTGTGTCCACATTAACACAATTATGTGAACAGGTCCTTATTGTACTTGGCCTACATTTGCCAGATCCCTTGTACTGCCCCTCCAGTCATAAGGAGTCGGGTCAGAGATCTACGACAATCTTGATGTGCACAAGCAGTACGAAAATGTATATCTTATGCAAAACAATGTAAGTGGCATCAGCAATAAGTGCTAAAGTTGCATAAAGATACATTTCAGTAAATCTGATCAGGTCATTAGAAGTTTTATACTTATGTCACCACTACAATTTTATATAATAAAACATCTATTCATCAATAGCAATTTGGAGCAATGTGAGCCATATAGATTGAACTTACATTTAAATGAAACCTGCTAATATATGATACAATACAGCTCTGATATGATATAATGTTCGCAGCATATCATGTGGGAACCAGGCCAGTAGTCAGGTGCCGTCCCTGCTTCTCCCAACTCACACAGGGAAAGCTGCTTGTCCCCTCTGTTCCTGGGCACCCATACGCGCTTCTCTGTGCATGCGTGTCCAGTTGCTAGGCAGGTTCTGAGTCCTAGTTGTGGCCGGTGACATCCCCGCCACCGGTGACTAGCGTCCTGCTTCTCCCCTTTAAGGAAGTCTCTGGCACCACTAGAGTGTCAGAGCATTTGGTCTCCATCTACTCAAGCGTTCCTGTATTACCCCCAGTGTTCTGGTATTTGTATTGCTGATTTCTGGCTTTTGACCTGGCTTACCCAGACTTTTCTGTTGGATTTGGTTTTGGCTCTAACATCTGACCTCTGGATATTCAGTGACCATCCTTCTGGATTTCCTTTCTGTACTGTACATCCCGATCAGCTTGAACATGAACTCTTTGACTATCCTTACTCACCTACTAGTTTGCTGGTAGCTATTTGGAGAAGCGCAACCTGGACATTCCTTGCAGAAAAATCCAAACATCCTTGTTTGGTCCCTAGTGAAGACCAGGGGCGATGGTCCCTCTGCTCCTCCAAGTTCAATAGTGCCTATCCCAGCAAGTAGCCATCATCCACTAACTTGTTTGTGACACCGGCATAAAAGGATCACGGAAGCCCTTACACTGGCTTTGTGTTCTTCATTTGGGACAGTACTGACTAGGGGTTATACTTCTGTCCTAGCTGGCCTAGGATTACATTGATCTGGTCTATAAGTCTCTGTGGGCTTTGCTACTTTGTGGACCTGCAAAAAAATCAGGAGAGCATTAACCTTAGTTCCTGCTCCACTGGTAGGAAAGAGAACAACGTGGCTCAAAGGGAATTGGTGACTATAGCCTCTTTTTGTTTGGGTGGTTAATAGGCTTTTGCATGGTGAATCCCCTGGCTTTTGCTACTTGTGCTATTGTTATTATTCTGCGTGTTTCATACGTTATGTATTGAAAATAAAGTACTCTTGTACTTTGTCAGTTGTTTGCCCAAGTGATTCTAAACTTGTGTGGGGTTGGTGGGGGGCAAAAGAACTGACTATAAGTCCAGTATCCTCATAATGACATTACTTGGCCTGCTAGTAACATTCTGGAGCGTGGCCCTTTTTCCCAAAAATATCACCAAGAGTCAGACAGCCTATGATATTTTTATTATCAATGTGATTATATCCTTTTGTATGGC
Organism: Mixophyes fleayi; assembly: GCF_038048845.1. Classification (NCBI taxonomy): domain Eukaryota; kingdom Metazoa; phylum Chordata; class Amphibia; order Anura; family Limnodynastidae; genus Mixophyes; species Mixophyes fleayi. The sequence goes on from NC_134408.1 coordinate 154,639,194, forward strand.
AAATTGGTACCCCATTGTGTTGAACTAGTCTTCACACACTGTAGAGATCCAGGGAGGCCAAGGAAGAAATCTGCTGCCCTCCCAGTACCCAATCCGTGTCACCGTGTGAATCTATCTCAACACAAATGGGGATAGCACCCAAGACTCTGGATATATTTATGGATAGTACTGTCTGGAAGTTACAGCTCCTGTTGCCTCATCAAGAGCTACTGGAAGGATTCTCCCAAGATGCTGACAAAGACTCTACTAATCTCTTGTTGATGTGTCTGACATCGGGTTTGGTTTGGTCACTGCCTCACTGGTAGAGGAAACAAGGAACGGCATGCTCAGCTGGCTCCCTATTCTGGAAGAGGAGTGACTATAGTGCTTTCTTTATATGTCTGGGTTGTTATGACCATGGCTAGTAGATGAGCCTTTAGAACCAAGCTATTAGAGGTCTTCACCTTTAGCAGCCACTTTTCTCGTAGAACTGATGTTGTTCAGATGTACTCAGATGCCCCCAGGACTTAGGCTCTATAGTAGTAAAGGTTTATCAGTATACCCACAGTACAGGAGGTAATTGAAATACTGGAGGCTGGTATCCGGGACTGGCCAGGGTAGTGGGTCAGAAGCAAGCAAGGAAGATTGTGAAACAGGCCAAAGGCCGGTACAGGCAGCAAACGGAGGAATCCAGGAAACAGGCAAAGGTCAAAGGGTCACAACAGGATAACAATCTAAGGACAGGGAATGTATCCCACAGCAGGTCAGCAATCTGTGCAGCATATTAACGTTATTTATACACTAACGTTATAACCGGCAGCGAGCCTAAGCCCTCCCTGCCTTAAATACTTTGATGGGCCAATCAGGATAGAGGAGGCACAGGGCTATGATTCAGCCTCAAGAGGCTGCTGATTAATTACTTGTTCAGGGCTGGGATTGGTCATACCTGGAATATGTATATGCATAATGTATTAGTCAAACTTTATAAATGAGAAGACTCCAGCTGGAGTTATAAATGACCCGGCTCCCTATCTAAATGTGCCACAACTATTTATAATAAATGTACTACTTGTGCACGCGCCTGGCTGCTAGATTATGCAGGGACACGGCGCTACTCTCGGCAGGATTCAGCGCTGCTGTCTCTGGCAGAGAGAGAAGCGCCATCGGGATGCGGCACTACAATCTCTGCCTTGAACTCAGTTGTGTCCCGGCCGTCACCATGAAGACTGGGACGGCATTTCCTCTTTCGTTCCGACAGTTGCAAGGACAACGGTCGGGACGGAATAGGAAATGATGCCCCGGTATTCATGGTGACGGCCGGGACACAACTGAGTTGAAGGCAGAGATTCGCAACGACTCGGGGCACAGCCGCGGCTCCTGACAGTGGTATGTGTGCCTTGATCTGACCGTAACTTTGTAACAGTGATATAGCCACTCTGTGATGTAGGTAATAAACATTATCTTGTTTTGGAAGATTCTTGCTTAGGTGCTGATCTGTGCCTACTGGTAACAGTACCGGGGATAGGGCAGAGGTGGTCATATAACTTCAATAAGTGTCAGGCGGTAACGAGCATCATTTTCAGGTAACTCCAGGGCACTTATCACTAATTGGCACCAAGAGTGAGGTCCTTTGGTAATCTGGTATTGTGACTTTAGCTAGAAGAGAAGTGCAGCTCACAGCATCTGGTTTATGGGATTGGTGATTCCCCGGGCACCTTGTAGTCCTTTCTTTTGTGGCCTTTAATGTTCTGGGGATAATGTGTATTCTGGTGGGATGGAAGCCGCAAAAACATAAACAGGGCAGAAATTACTTTGTATCTGGTCAGATACAGATTGTTTCCACTGACCTTTGTGTCCCTTACAGCTGATCAAGAATCGCAGAATCTGAATAGTTCAAAGCTAAAAATCGCCTTCACTTTCAGTTATGTGGGTAAGATGTAAGTTGATTAAAAGTCAAGAACAATGCAGTATTATTATAGTTTAATTAATTCAGATACATTAAATTAAAACATTTTGTAATTATCTTTCAACTTATCAGAGAAGGAAAATATAGAATCTCATAGAAATAAAATTATTTTCCTCCATTTTTCAATGTCCTCGATTCTAACCAAACCATCACACGCAGTCACTGAGCAGATTGAATCCGTTCAGCAAAAAAGGTTTCATGTCAAAAGCTATTACTAAATCAAATCCATCAATTTAACACATGAAATCCCAGAAGAAAACTCCCTGCTACAGAGAAAGAGCAGCACACACATCATATTGTACGGCTTCTGGCCACATACAATCGGCCACCTCAGATCTGCAGCCAACAATGACAAATGATGACAAAATATGAGACATTTTTCACATGCTGACAACTGCCACGTCTCAGCCAGAGATTACATGAAGAAAGTATTTATTTACAACACATGTGAGATGGATCTGTTTTTTAGAAAAATGTATGAAATTGCTTAATAATCATTTTCTCTGATTTTTATTTAAAAAATATTTCTCACATGCTGTGTAATTCCTTGTGCTTTTACTAGTATAAGACCAGAAATCTGAGCGCTATAATATGGCTCTGGAGATTTATAATGATCAGTACAATGCATTTTCTGGGAGGTCTGACAGATTGAGATGCCTCTGGTATATCTGCAGCTCTGCAATGAAACGTTTAATAAAATGCAGGTATTCCCATGTGGAACCTATTTAAAAAAAAAAAAAGTGCCTGTTATCATTGTTATAACATGAAGTCATAAAAAATTAAAAAAATACTTTATAAATTGAAGTACTCAATGTACTTTATATAATTATCAGTATTGTTTATATAGCACCAATCATATTACACAGCGCTGTACAGAGGATATTTGTCATTCACGTCAGCCCCTGCCCCATCGGAACTTACAATCTATATTCCCTACGACACACACAAACACACAAACACACACACACAGACACACACAGACACACACACAAACACAGACAGACAGACACACACACACACACACACACAGACACACACACAAACACACACACACACACACACACACACACACACACACACACACACACACACACACAAACACAGACAGACACACACAGACACACACACATTCCATTTTTTCAGAAGCGAACTAACCTACCAGTATGTTTTTGGACTGTGGGAGCAAACCTGGAGCACCCGGAGGAAATGACGGCAAACACAGGGAGAACATAAAATATTAAACAACTGGAGATGCTTAGCTGTAAATTCTCAAATTATTTGTGTTTGCTACAGATTCCCAGTGAGAAAAATATAAGAAGTAATTTCAGGGTAGTAGTGAGGAATGGTGACGTTACCATAGCACAGGCTGCCGGTACTAATATAGGTAGCCTGTGCTTTATGCATAGAAAACAATTTAACATAGTAACACGATAGATGCTGTTAAATAAAGTCAACAGTCCACCAAGTTCAATCTATTTGGATCTCGTGTGATCCCCTCTTATATTTGAACTTGATCTAGTTAATGCAACCACCAATCTGTTTCAATTAGGAAAAATCCCTCCTGAACCAATATTTCAGTTCTATTATGCCCTGGATCCACTACTGTCCTTCATCTTAATTAATGGTCATAACCCTGGATACCCTTTTCCACTAAAAATGTGTCTAACCCTTTCCTTGAATCTGCCATCACAACCTTCCCTGGCAGTGAATTCAATATCTTGACTGCCCTTACTGTAAAGAACCTCTTCCTTTGCTGGTTGTGAAATTTCCTCTCCTCTAACCTTAGGGGATGACCGCGTGTCCTGTGTATGGTCCTTGGGGTAAAAAGTTCCCATGAAAGTTCTCTGTATTGACCCTTAATGTATTTGTACATAGTAATCATATCTCCCCTTAGACGCCTCTTTTCTAAAGTAATCATGTCTAAACTGGCTAACCTTTCCTCATAACTTAATGACTCCGTACCCTTTATCAATTTTGTCGCCCTTCTCCGAACCCTTTCTAGTTCCGAAATGTCTTTTTCATCGAGTGGTGCCCAGAACTGTACTCCATATTCAAGATGAGATCTTACCAACGATTTATACAGTGGCAAAATTACACCACCTTCACTTGCATCTATGTCCCCGTTTTATGCATGCCAATACTTTACTGGCCCTTGCAGCTGCTGCTTGACATTGAGCACTATAGCTAAGTCTACTGTCTACGAGCACTCCCAAATCCTTTTCCATGATAGATTCCCCTAAATTAATTCCCTTTAATTTATAGATTGCGTTCTTGTGTTTGATCCCTAAATACATAACCTCACATTTATCTATGTTAAATCTCATATTCTATATGGCCTCCCAATCCTCTGGTTTATTCAAGTCCCTCTGCAGAGAAACTACATCTTGCTCTGATTTTATTACCTTACAGAGTTTAGTGTCATCTGCAAAAATGGAAACTTTACTCTCTAAAGGTCAAGGTCATTAATTAATATATTACAAAGAAGTGGCCCCAGCACGGAGCCTTGAGGTACTCCACGTAAAACTTTATACCGATTAGAAAATGTTCCATTTATCACAGCTCTCTGTTCCTTATTCTCCAACCAGTTTTCAACCCAAATACAAATGTTGTTTCCTAGACCCAGTTCCCTTATGTTGTAAACCAACCTCTTGTGCGGGGCTGGGGGGCAGCTGCCCCCCGGGCTGGTCCATAGTGGGCTCCCTTGTGCTGGGTCACAGGACCACCTGGATTATTTTCTTTTAAAATGTTTCTTATAGGCTGCTGAAGAAAAGATGGTGCTTAATAGAGACGGGCAGGATCGTAACGTTCTCAGATCTCGGAGCTCGCCAGCAGGAACAGCAGCAGCATGTACACCACTACGTAACATTTGTCACAGGCAGGCCACTCTTTGTATCACCAGCTTCACTAACAGGCATACAGCTGATAATTTGTTACGTAAACAGAGATGTGATTGATGCATGGCTTATACCACTCGGACTCTCCCCAGGATATGTCATTTCTGATAAAGCCAACAATATAGTGCGAGCATTACAGCTGGGTGATTTCCAGCACATTCCCTGTTTTGCTCACACCATAAACTTGGTGGTGCAGAGCTTCCTACGAAATAACCGTGAGGTGCAGGAGATGCTTTTGGTGGCCCATAAAATTTCAGGGCATTTCAGGCATTCAGCCACAGCATGTAGGAGATTGGAGCAGCTCCAAGAGCAGTTTAACTTGCCCTGCCACCAACTTAAGCAAGAGGTGGTAACTAGGTGGAATTCCACCCTGTACATGCTTCAGAGGATGGAGGAACAGCACAAAGCAATCCAAGCGTATTGCACAAGCCATGACATTGGGAAAGGAGGGGGATGTATTTCACTCTTGCACTTTCTGTGCTGTGCAAGGTGCTGAAACCATTTGAAGTTGTGACATGTGAAGTGAGTGCAGACTCTGCTAGCTTGAGACAACTAATTCCCTTAATTCGACTTTTGGAAAAGCAGCTTGAGAAACTGAAGAAGGAGATGAAAGAAAGCAATTCCACAATGTATGTTGGCCTTGGAGATCAAGTACTTAATTTGCTTCGCAATGATTCTCGAGTAATTAAAATCTTGAACTCGGATCACTACGTTTTGGCCACTGTGCTTGATCCAAGGTTTAAGACCTACATTGATTCTTTGCTTCAAAATGAGCGAGATGTGAACCTTTGCAAGGAGCTATTGGTCAGCAAGTTGTTCGCTGAACTAGGCCTTGGCTTGACATGTCCTCCTTCAGTTTCTCCGACAGCTGCTGCTCGGAAAAAAAATAATTTTCCAAAGCGAAGCAGGGAAGACGCAACGGCCAGAGCAGAACAGTTTAACATCTGGGCTGGTTTGAAAGATTTTTCAAAAAAATGTGTGATCTTGCCCATAACTCCATCCAATCCGAGTATTAACATGCAAAGGATGGTGAAGGATTATTTTCAAGAGGTAATTGATATGGAAATGTCACCCAGTCCCTTTCCTTACTGGGAAGAAAAACAGGCCATTTGGAAACCCATGTACAAACTTGCTTTGCAATACCTAAGCTGCCCACCCTCCAGTGTGTACTCTGAAAGAGTGTTCAGCACAGCCGGGAACCTAGTCCGTGATCGACGTAGGAGGTTACTTCCGAAAAATGTGGAGAAGATGATGTTCATAAAAATGAACTACATCTTCCATGAGGAAGGCCTTCACCATCCAAGACATCCAAGCACTGACAGTTCTCTAATGGCGGATTCAAGTGGAGATGAATTGATAGTCTGTGATGATGATGTGCACACTGATGAGGGTGAGGATGATGCTGAAGATGATGACGATAACATCTTTTTAAAACTTTCTATATAATTGTAGGGTGCAATCAACCCCCAAATAGGAAAGGGACTTGGGGCATTTCTATATCACTTACAGTCTTGAAAGGCTGCTGTTTTGTCAGTTTCACGATAAGGGTAGGGTGTCTTACACAGACTGACACCAAACTGCCTTTGTCCATTTCTATTTATATTGTACAGTCTATACTGGCTGAATTTTTTCTATTTAACTACAAGTGGAGGGGGGTCTGATACAGACTGACACCAAACTGCCTTTGTCCATTTCTATTTTATTGTTCAGTCTATGCAGGCTGCTTTTTTCTATTTAAGTACAAGTGGAGGGGGCCTATAGAGACAGAAACCAAACTGCCTTTGTCCATTTCTATTTATATTGTACAGTCTATACCGACTGATTTTTTCTATTTAAGTACAAGTGGAGGGTGTAATATACAGACAGATACAAAACTGCCTTTGTCCATTTCTATGTATATTGTACAGTCTATGCAGGCCGTCTTCTTTTCTATTTAACTACAAGTGGAGGGGGGGAAGGCTGATACAGACAGTCACCAAACTACCTTTGTGCATTTCTATTTTTATTGTGCAGTCTATACTGTCTTTTTTCTATTTAACTACAAGTGCAGGAGGGGGGGGGGGGCTAATACAGACAGCCACCAAACTACCTTTCTCTATTTCTTTTTATATTGTTCAGTCTATGCAGGCTGCTTTTTTTTCTATTTTACTACAAGTGAAGGGGGGGGGGGGGCTGATGCATACAGAAACCAAACCGCCTTTGTCCATTTCTATTTATATTGTACAGTCTATACCGGCTGAATTGTTTTCTATTTTACTACTAGTGGAAAAGCGAGTCTGACACAGACTGACACCAAACTGCCTTTGTCCATTTCTATTTAACGTACAGTCAATGCAGGCTGATTTTTTTTCTATTTAACTACAAGTGGAAAGTGTAATATACACCCAAAGACGATGGCTGCATTGCCAATAGTCAAAGATGGAGGGGAAGACAACCAGGTTTGTCTGTATAATTTGTAGGCAAGTGTTAGAATTAAGGACGACCTACCAGGGATTAAACTGTTTTTTTTCATAATTTATTAGTTTTAAAATTACCTCACTTATCCAAGAAACAGGTAGAGCACTAAATTAGGTTATTTTAGCCCCAAAAAATTAATTTTTTACAAAAATAGCAAAACAAAACCAAAACCAAAACATGCAATGGCGGTTTTGCCAAAACCAAAACCAAAACCAAAGTATTCCAGTATAAGCGGATCTCAAAAATTGTTGTCATTTGAGTCTGGGTAGAAGTACGCCCCGGCCATACTTAACTTGCTGTATACAGACAGACAAGGGTGGTCCTAGACCTTATTTTTAGGGGGCGATTTAGCATAATCAATTCCCATAATCAACTCCCTTCTTCATTCTGACTGGCTGGCCCTGCTCCCGCCCGTGATTGGCCCTGCCCCTTTCCCCATTTTTATTAGCATCTTGAACGCAATTTAAAGACAGGGTTCTGTTGCTGGAGAGGGGGGGGGGGGGGGGGGCATTGTCCCGATCGCCCTCCCTGGATCCGCCACTGCAGACAGACAACTCACAGTGTGGGATACGCACATTGCAATTTAAAGTTCCATCAGAACGCATGCTAAAAAGTGGTTAAGAAAATAAATTATTACTTCTGTAGTCATTAATAAAAATTCATTTAAAAATATAAATACTTATTTTTTTAACTTGAAATATAAAACTCAGGATCTTAATACGAACGGTACATAAAATGCATTTCTATAGTTTCTCCTACATGCACAGCAGAGGCGGGCTGGCCCGGGGGGCAGGGTTAGACGCCTATTAGGGCCGGGGGGTAGGCCGGCCGGCCGCCCCCCGGATGCAAAAAACAGTTTCTCCCCCCGCGGCCGCATCCGATGTCATCAGATGCGGCCACGTCAGCGCACAGGTGGCCGCATCACATGACAGGGGATGCGGCCGCGTCATCAATGACGCGGCCGCATCCCCTGTAATATGATGCGGCCGTCTGTGTGCCCCCCGGCCATCCCTCTCCCAGCCCGCGCCTGATGCACAGACATGTTCTAGCATACATACATGTCAGTCATCACTGTTAGTCGGCACTTTCACCTGTCCTGTAGCTGGTGCAAATGATATGGCTAAAAAACATGAACCTCAGGGTTGGCCAGAGCTTGATTTGGCGGAATGTGCATGAGCTTGACTGCACCATAACCGCGTTGTACATTGCCTGTGTGCATCCGCGTTGTACATTTCCTGTGTGCATCCGCGTTGTACATTGCCTGTGTGCATCCGCGTTGTACATTGCCTGTGTGCATCCGCGTTGTACATTGCCTGTGTGCATCCGCGTTGTACATTGCCTGTGTGCATCCGCGTTGTACATTGCCTGTGTGCATCCGCGTTGTACATTGCCTGTGTGCATCCGCGTTGTACATTGCCTGTGTGCATCCGCGTTGTACATTTCCTGTGTGCATCCGCGTTGTACATTGCCTGTGTGCATCCGCGTTGTACATTTCCTGTGTGCATCCGCGTTGTACATTGCCTGTGTGCATCCGCGTTGTACATTGCCTGTGTGCATCCGCGTTGTACATTGCCTGTGTGCATCCGCACCTTTCCTCTCCCATTCTGTCCTTCAAGTCGTAGGCAATCGGAAGGGTCATTTGCGTTCAGACACGAATTGCAGGTAATTGTGTTCAAGGTGTAAGGTCCGTTTGTGAACATGTGCAGAGCAATTTCGCACAAGATACAGCACGCAGCGGGACTTATGTCCAACGATTAAACAGGCTCCAGTGGGTAAATGTATCAAGCTGAGAGTTTTCTGGCGGGTTTGAAAAACCAATCAGATTCCAGCTATCATTTATTTAGTACATTCTACAGAATGATAGCTAAAATCTGATTGGTTGCTATAGGCAACATCTCCACTTTTCAAACCCGCCAGAAAACTCTCGGCTTGATACATTTATTCCCTAATCTTTCCCAGTGATAAACGTCTCTGACTAATCACTGCTCTATCAGTTATCAGTTAGTCATTTAACATTGTTTACAGGAAACTGACAATATATAATAAGAACTTTCCCTGATGTCATCTTTCTGCAGTTGAATAAAACACTGCGTGAACCTTCCCTACTAGTACATAGCTGGAAGTCTACATGGAGTGTTTTACAATTGGCAGATTAGTGGGGGGTCGGGGGGGGGGGGGGTGATGATTTTGGGCTGGGTGCATACAGCATCCTTACGATGGCCCTGTTTAGTCTACAATTGTACAAAGTGCTTAAAATGTGTTTTTTCTGTCTGGATGACTAAAGTCAGTAGCTGTTACCTGGAGATTAATGTCTACAGCAAGCACCCAGAAAATCAGGCTGAACCGGGTGTCATTGACGTCCCATCTGTAGTCAGGAGAGGGATAATCTTCAGTCTGGACACTTCCATATTATACAAATCAATATCGCCGCTCAGCACCCAGGAACAGAAATGACATTTTCTTCACTGCATAATTCTTGGTGCATTATCAAAAATAATTCCTCCCTTTGAGAAAATAATGATAATTTATACATTTATATTCATTCATTTCCATTTTAAAGCTGCTGAGCCTTTCCTGGAGTGAAGCATTTTATGGTCGCTACTATCATTTATTAAAAGCAAGCGTGAGTAATTATTAAGCTGTGGAGACGAGTTTCGTACATCTTCTCCTTACAAAATGCAGAGGAATTTGCTGGCTGCTAATTTCCAATGTAAACATTTTCTTTCTTTTACAAAATCCAGTTCCCTCTGAGCTGCCTAGAATGTCGCTACTTCCCCCTGCCGTTATAATAAAACAGGGGCAAAATGGGCACTTGGGGGGGTTATTAAAAAGAATTTGTGAATGATGCATTTAGGGGATCTGTCATATGCACCTGACCAATCAATTTCTTTGTCACCTACATAACAGATCCAGCATACTATGCTGTGTACCTGCTGATTTCTGTATTTGTATTTAGGCTGGGACGTGGATTGTCAAAATGTGTTTGATTTCCTCTTGCTGATTGAGGTTAACATAACAAGGTTATGGATGGAAGCAGATGCCCAATTTCCATATGTGTAGGGCGGAGCCTTTGTATGTATCATGAAGTGTGAGATAAAGTACAGGTGTGTCTGGTAAAACTGGATGGATTCCCCCTACAGAATGGGAGAGGGCGAAGGCCATGCCTAGGGACGGTAATAAACTCGGGTATCAATATCCTGATTATGGACCTACTTGTGATGTAAACTAGGCTGTTTTAGCGGATTTTCACATGTGATCACATATTTGAGTTATTACTAGTATTGGTTGGTATTGTATCCTGTAGTATTCTCTCCACACCATCCGATGCCGTATAATCTGCATCCATATCTCTCAGTCCTCTGGTAACTGTAATGGAATATCAAACTCAGGTATTCTCAGACATTCCATTCTATGCTTTAATCCTGCGTTCTTTTGCTGATTAGTCATTTAATAAAACCAACTTATTGGGGGGGGGGGGAACACAAAACTGGAATGAGTGTTCCTTAGAGAGGAATGAAAAACACTCTGAACTGGCTTTATTTTGTTTTAATATATATGTTATATTGACCCCAAATCTGGTCTTGGTAAACACCTTAAAGAAGGTCTAGGTTGATGGTGGATAAAGACTATTCAACCCAGGCTCACCCAGGCCTAGATTACATTTTCTGACCCTCTCCCAATAAACGCATGTAGCCCAAGCAAATTATTTTAATAATAAGTAAAAAAGAGAAACTATGGACTCGTACTAACTGAAGTATTGTTTAGGATCAATATTCTGGATGAATTACTGAGGCGTCTTTATGGTGCGGGTTGCTTGTTACTTGGTTCATAGGAAAAGAGAATTGCCCGTTATTGGCAGTCCTCCAGCCCAATCTGAAGGGTAATCTTATCTGAAGTAAGTGCTACAATAGCTCCAAAATATAAGCTATAGATCCATTATAAAGATGAAGCCAAAACAGTGCTAAAATCATCAGCTTTTCTCCAAAATGTAGATAAATCCAGCAAGAGACAGTAGCGGGACCCATGTACATAGGGAAGGTATAGTGCGCAGGGAACAGTCAGTGATGTTTTGCACTTCATGTTGTGGTCAGTACGTAGGCTTAGTCTTGTAAGAGTTAGAGAATGGATTTTACTTGTATTCTTACTGGCGTTTGTAGGTTTTCCAATGCATTGAAAAGCAGAAATGCCCCAAAGTGGATCAGCGAGTAATTAAAAAAATTAATGATGATGATGATTGGAAGCCTATCTACCACATGCTACGCTGTAAGCTTCCATATATCTTCCTCCCGCAAAAGTATTTTATGTAGTGTCCTGAGGGGGGACACATCTTCCATACGTCTAGCTCAGCATATTCCGTAATTGCGTTGGAGGTTTTTGAACACATTTTATATCTGCATTTTTTGCATAAAACGCTTCCAACTTTACATGAGGCCCTATTGTCTTTTTAAAAATAACTTAGTTACCAACAATTTGTAACCAATTTTATATAATATCTTCTCATTTAACGAGATTTTGACTTTTTTAACTCATGAGACTATTTATAAAACATTGTGTTAATTTTACACTACTTACATATCTCACCATGTATTACACTGTTTTCCTCCTACTCCGTTCTGGAATAACCCCTTGAGCTATGCACACGTCCTTCCTTAAAGTTTTCCACGCTCCTTGTATTGGTTGTATGTTCATGTAAGGAGAAATTAGGACAATTACACTGTACAAGAGGCTTATAGATTCCTGTCTCGGCGGTATATTTACAAGCTCATCTTTACTTTACTTTCAGCTGTACCAGGAAACTGTAAAAGTCCACGCTTGGCAGCCAGCGTGTTGTTTTGCCTCAATCCCATAACATAATGTTTTGGTAATGATACAGAACATGAATTTTAGTGTGCACAGAAAATGACAGAGTACCCGTCTGTAATGGCTGGAAATTGAGTTTGTGCAGTTTAATGGCTGTAATGTTTCACACTGGTCTTTCGTTAAGCAGAATCCTCGCTTCACAGGGCTCAGCCGTGATTTCCTTTTCTGTTCTCTGTGTGCACTGTCTGCACTTATTCATTCTACAATTCTCTCTTTGGTTTCCTTTCCTAATACAGAATAGACATTTGCAGAAGTGAAATGATAGTGATTTGGTTACAGAGCTTATAGAGGCCTCGGTCTGCTGTTCCTGGGAGGATGGTCTGCACCCAGCTACTGGGAGGAAATATCCTCCAATGATGAATCGCTCCTGTAACTAAACTTACAAATGGAGTAAAATGCTAATGACTTAATATGTAGCTGGTTCACCTTCTGCGTTTTGTGTTCTCTCCAATTTCCAGCTCTTTTCTTGGGTCCTTATATCTCTGGTTCATGTTCTCTCTACAACCCTCCACGTCTGTCTCTTATTGTCGTCTTTCAGTCCACCTCCCCATGTCCCTTTCTCTTTCCATCTGTCTCTCTTTATCTCTAAACCTGTCTTCAGTTGTTCCCTCTTTCCATTATCTTCTTCCTTCTGCAGAGACGGACCGGCCCGCCAGGGTATCCCCCGGTATGGGACAGGGTGATGAAGGGGGAAGCAGCATGGGGGGCGCAGTGTTACCATAAGGAGGCACAGCGTGGTGATGAAGGGGCACAGTAATGTGTGTGTGATGGCACAGCGGGCTTGTGGCAATGTAATGTGTGTGTGGTAGGTGGTGGCTAACTAATGGGTGCTGTTTTGTTTGTGGGATGATGGTGGGGCGAAGTTGTATATATAGGAAATAATAAATAATGACATACATGTATTTCATAGCATAATAAATAGTTTACATAGTAAGCAACTATTTATCATTAATATACAGAATATCAAATGCTGAATAATATACATGAAATATCTTAAATATTTGTACTTACCTGAATATGTTCCACTCTCTGCAGCAGCTGCCATGTTGGGAGGGAGGGGTCTCGTTAACTAACGAGTCTGCCAAGCTGTCAGTCCCTGTTTGGTTTAGTGGATTCATACTCATTGCAAGGACTAGTTATGTCGCAGTAAACCAGTCTAAGCTTTATAACCTGTATCTGCTCCTATCCAGACACACTTTGTGGTTTAATACTCCTTTAAGCTCTATCTATGTAAATGTTTGTGTCGTTTGTCCATACTCAGTCCTGCTAATTTACAGAGCGCAGTAAAACTCTCTTGTATCTGGAACATGAATAACTCCATTTAATGGATGTTGTATAAAACAACCTTCCCATCCTCTTGTAAACAGGTTTTAAATTCAGTATTCAACATTAAGTAGTTCTCACTCCCACTCCAAAATGATCTTTAATACGTGGCTGCTTGAACAATTTGTGTGTTGGCATTTCTCCACTGTTTTGCTATTTAATTCTTAATTTACATTTTTAATGTGCTGTGTCCTCATTTGTATGACTAGTTTTACTCATCTGCATTTATATCTAATAGAATGGAGTTTCGACAAATAATTATGCATCCTAAGCAGCGGTTAGATCCACTTGCTGAAGTCGGAACGGGGGGAATAGTTTCATTGTCAAGATGTTCTGCTTCTATTTTATGCTTCAAGCAGCAGCTATTCTTCCATTCACCCAAAAACACCCTTTGTTGCTGGAGGAGAGAATCCATCGCAATCAGCAAAAACAACATTATTCTGCTTTTCATCCCTCTGCATTGTGCTGAAATAAGACACAAAAATATAACACATAGTGTACATTATACAGAGGAGCTGTCACCTATAGACACTGTACATTATACAGAGGAGCTGTCACCTATAGACACTGTACATTATACAGAGGAGCTGTCACCTATAGCTGTCATTTATACGCACTGTACATAATGCAGAGGAGCTGTCACTTATACGCACTGTACATTATACAGAGGAGCTGTCACCTATAGACACTGTACATTATACAGAGGAGCTGTTACCTATAGACACTGTACATTATACAGAGGAGCTGTCACCTATAGATACTGTACGTTATACAGAGGAGCTGTCACCTATAGACACTGTACATTATACAGAGGAGCTGTCACCTATACGCACTGTACATTATACAGAGGAGCTGTCACCTATAGACAATGTACATTATACAGAGGAGCTGTCACCTATAGACATTGTACATTATACAGAGGAGCTGTCACCTATAAGTACTGTACATTATACAGAGGAGTTGTCACCTATACGCACTGTACATTATACAGAGGAGCTGTCACCTATAGACACTGTACATTATACAGAGGAGCTGTCACCTATACACACTGTATATTATACAGAGGAGCTGTCACCTATACGCACTCTACATTATACAGAGGAGCTGTCACCTATACGCACTGTACATTATACAGAGGAGCTGTCACCTATAGACAATGTACATTATACAGAGGAGCTGTCACCTATAGACATTGTACATTATACAGAGGAGCTGTCACCTATAAGTACTGTACATTATACAGAGGAGTTGTCACCTATACGCACTGTACATTATACAGAGGAGTTGTCACCTATAGACACTGTACATTATACAGAGGAGCTGTTACCTATAGACACTGTACATTATACAGAGGAGCTGTCACCTATAGATACTGTACATTATACAGAGGAGCTGTCACCTATAGACACTGTACATTATACAGAGGAGCTGTCACCTATAGACACTGTACATTATACAGAGGAGCTGTCACCTATACGCACTGTACATTATACAGAGGAGCTGTCACCTATAGACAATGTACATTATACAGAGGAGCTGTCACCTATAGACATTGTACATTATACAGAGGAGCTGTCACCTATAGACACTGTACATTATACAGAGGAGCTGTCACCTATAAGTACTGTACATTATACAGAGGAGTTATCACCTATACGCACTGTACATTATACAGAGGAGCTGTCACCTATAGACACTGTATATTATACAGAGGAACTGTCACCTATACATACTGTATATTATACAGAGGAGCTGTCACCTATACGCACTGTACATTATACAGAGGAGCTGTCACCTATACATACTGTATATTATACAGAGGAGCTGTCACCTATACGCACTGTACATTATACAGAGGAGCTGTCACCTATAAGTACTGTACATTATACAGAGGAGTTGTCATCTATACGCACTGTACATTATACAGAGGATCTGTCACCTATAGACACTGTACATTATACAGAGGAGCTGTCACCTATAGACACTGTATATTATACAGAGGAGCTGTCACCTATACGCACTGTACATTATACAGAGGAGCTGTCACCTATAGACACTGTACATTATACAGAGGAGCTGTCACCTATAGACACTGTATATTATACAGAGGAGCTGTCACCTATACATACTGTATATTATACAGAGGAGCTGTCACCTATACGCACTGTACATTATACAGAGGAGCTGTCACCTATACATACTGTACATTATACAGAGGAGCTGTCACCTATACGCACTGTACATTATACAGAGGAGCTGTCACCTATACATACTGCATATTAAACAGGAGACCCCCAGTGATGGCTACCTGCTAATTGGGTCTAGAGGTCTTTACTTCAGCAGATCACAAGTATAGGACAGTATACTCTGTCCCGGTATGTGTATATATATATATAATATAATGTGTATATATACATACATACATAGATACATATATATATATATATACATACACACATACATACATACATACATACACACACACACACATATATATATATATACATACATACACACACACACACACACACACACATATTTACACACATACACAGTGTTAGTGCATTGTCTTTGGATTGACAGAAGACAAATGATCTATCGCTATTATTACAGCTCTGACCCTCAGGTCATTTGACATTAACCGGTCGTAGTCTCTGGATGAACGTGATTTATGAGAATAATGATGATATTGGTATGTGTAGATGTAAAGCTTGACTAAATCTTAATTAAGTCCCTGAAAGAGAACTGTGTCTTTGGTAGTAAAGAAGATATATGAGAAAAGTTCAATAATCATTATTAAATTAAAACAGATGAAGGTGCTACTTAGTAATTTTATCAAAAGACACAAGTACTGACCATCGGCACTGACTTATCTGAGAACTGGAGATCACATGACTGTGCAATAAAGTTATTAGTAGAAAATATATAAGTATATATAATAAATATGTATATAAGCTATTCAAGGCCGACAATAGAGCAAAATCCATAATGTGCATACACCTAGCAAAGGCATGATGCTGTTTTACAAAAACATATAAACAACCTATAAACTACAATACATTGTTTAACAATGGGAGCAAAAATCTCCCACCAAGGCAGAATGCTGAAAAAATGTTCCATAAAACCCCAAATCTGCAATTCGGGTAACAAAGCTATTATAGCTGCCAGTTATAATGCACAGGTGATAATTCCAGAAGGTAATAAGAATATTTATGGCTATGTACTAAATATCAGAAAGAATGAATATTGATACATTTATGTTTGTAGTACTGCCAGTCTTGAAATGTTTGAATATTTATTTATGTAATAAATGTATTGCCCAGTAATTAAATGTCAAGCATTAGTCTGCTTCTATTTTATTACATCTCCATCTGTGGACTGGCGTAGCCCTCTGTCCATCTGTGGGCTGGCGTAGCCCTCTGTCTATCTGTGGACTGGCGTAGCCCTCTGTACACCTGTGGGCTGGCGTAGCCCTCTGTACATCTGTGGACTGGCGTAGCCCTCTGTACATCTGTGGGCTGGCGTAGCCCTCTGTACATCTGTGGACTGGCGTAGCCCTCTGTACATCTGTGGGCTGGCGTAGCCCTCTGTACATCTGTGGGCTGGCGTAGCCCTCTGTACACCTGTGGGCTGGCGTAGTCCTCTGTCCATCTGGGGACTGGCGTAGCCCTCTGTACATCTGTGGGCTGGCGTAGCCCTCTGTACATCTGTGGGCTGGCGTAGCCCTCTGTACATCTGTGGGCTGGCGTAGCCTTCTGTACATCTGTGGGCTGGCGTAGCCCTCTGTACATCTGTGGACTGGCGTAGCCCTCTGTACATCTGTGGACTGGCGTAGCCCTCTGTACATCTGTGGGCTGGCGTAGCCCTCTGTACACCTGTGGGCTGGCGTAGTCCTCTGTCCATCTGGGGACTGGCGTAGCCCTCTGTCCATCTGGGGACTGGCGTAGCCCTCTGTACATCTGTGGGCTGGCGTAGCCCTCTGTACATCTGTGGGCTGGCGTAGCCTTCTGTACATCTGTGGGCTGGCATAGCCCTCTGTACACCTGTGGGCTGGCGTAGTCCTCTGTCCATCTGTGGACTGACGTAGCCCTCTGTCCATCTGTGGACTGGCGTAGCCCTCTGTCCATCTGTGGACTGACGTAGCCCTCTGTCCATCTGTGGACTGGTGTAGCCCTCTGTACATCTGTGGGCTGGCGTAGCTCTCTGTCCATGTGTGGACTGGCGTAGCCCTCTGTCCATCTGTGGACTGGCGTAGCCCTCTGTCCATCTGTGGACTGACGTAGCCCTCTGTCCATCTGTGGACTGGTGTAGCCCTCTGTACATCTGTGGGCTGGCGTAGCTCTTTGTCCATGTGTGGACTGGCGTAGCCCTCCGTCCATCTGTGGACTGGCATAGCCCTCCGTCCATCTGTGGGCTGGCGTAGCCTTCTGTACATCTGTGGGCTGGCGTAGCTCTCTGTTCATCCATGGGCTGGCGTAGCCCTCTGTCCATCTGTGGACTGGCGAAGCCCTCTGTCCATCTGTGAACTGGCGTAGCCCTCTGTCCATCTGTGGACTGGCGTAGCCCTCTGTACATCTGTGGGCTGGCGTAGCCCTCTGTCCATCTGTGAACTGGCGTAGCCCTCTGTCCATCTGTGGACTGGCGTAGCCCTCTGTACATCTGTGGACTGGCGTAGCCCTCTGTACATCTGTGGACTGGCGTAGCTCTCTGTCCATCTGTGGGCTGGCGTAGCCCTCTGTCCATCTGTGGACTGGCGTAGCTCTCTGTCCATCTGTGGGCTGGCGTAGCCCTCTGTCCATCTGTGGGCTGGCGTAGCCCTCCATCCATCCTTGAAGAATGGGACATATAAATGCTCTGGTCCCACCACTACACTCTTGGCTTTGTCCAGAGATGGTTCCATTCATACCACATCACAAGTACATCCATCTGATGAGGCAGTAGCAGAACTACAGGGAAATGAGAGGGCCCGACAATGCACCGTTCTGCCCCTGGAATTACACATCAGCATAATTCGTGTTACACCAGTAGATTTGGAGTCATACCAGTATATTTGCCATTACACCGGTATATTTTCTGTTTGTATTCTATTTGCACAAGCTCCACCATCAGCTTAAAACAGTATTGGATGTTATTATTATTATTATTATTAAACGGATCGGTCCACTACATTTATCTCACTTGCACTTGTCACAAAACACCAAAAATTCACCCATTCAGGCCACTCCTTAGACAATGTAGAGGAATACTGGAGTAGGTTTATGTCTTGTGAGAGGCAGAATGTGTTAGCCCTACATAGCAACATTAGCACTTTCACCTCCTACTGTTGGGTATCAGCTGCTATCAGGGAAATCCCCATGATGGTTATTGGGAATATTGTAGTACTCCATGTGCTGGGACATTACTTGGTGAAGGTTCAGAGACCGTTTCAGGACAGTGTTGTGAATAGTTTTCGGCTCTCTCACTCTCTTCCCTCTCAATCTCTTCTTTTTCTCCTCTCTCCATAAAGTTATTTTTGGTGTTCATTTTATTCAAGTACATTCTGGACAGTGGAGTACTTAATCCTTATTGAACCCACCAGGATAAGCTGGGCCTTAGATAGATGCAGATCACAATGATTAGAAGCACATGTTACTTGTGTTAAATGTCTGCAAGAGTGTCCCCAAGCCAAGCTCTGATGTCTGCATAAAGAAATAATTTTGCCCTAATTCACTTGGATGGGTCACATGTTGGTTCTAGTGGGTGGCAAAAGAGAGAGAGAGGGAGAGAGAAGGGAGATAGAGAGGGGAGATAGAGAGATAGAGAGGAGAGAAAGAGAGGAGAAACATGAGAGAGAGAGACAGGAAAGAGAGAGGAGAAACATGAGAAAGAGACAGGAAAGAGAGAGGAGAAACATGAGAGAGAGAGAAGAGAGAGAGAGGAGAAACATGAGAGAGAGAGAGAAGAGAGGGAGAGGAGAGAGGAGAAACATGAGAGAGAGGAGAAACATGAGAGAGAGAAGAGAGATAGAGAGGAGAAACATAAGAGAGAGAGAGAAGAGAGAGGAGTAACATGAGAAAGAGACAGGAAAGAGAGAGGAGAAACATGAGAGAGAGAGAGAAGAGAGGGGGAGGAGAGAGGAGAAACATGAGAGAGAGAAGAGAGATAGAGAGAGAGGAGAAACATGAGAAAGAGGAGAAACATGAGAGAGAGAGAGTGCCAGGAGAAACATGAGAGAGAGAGAGAGTGCGAGGAGAAACATGAGAGAGAGAAGAGAGAGAGAGGAGAAACATGAGAGAGAGAGAGACAGGAAAGAGAGAGGAGAAACATGAGAGAGAGGAGAGAGAGAGACAGGAAAGAGAGAGGAGAAACATGAGAGAAAGAGAGAGAGGAGAAACATGAGAGAGAGAATGAGGAGAAACATGAGAGAGAGAGAGAGAGGTAGGAAAGAGAGAGGAGAAACATGAGAGAGGAGAGAGAGGGAATCAGGAGAGGAAACAGCAGGAGAGAAAGGAAGAGGAAAAGGGAGAGGGTACATATAGGCAGGAAAGAGAGGAAAAACATGAGAGACATTAAAGAGAGAGAGAGAAAGAGGAGAGGAGAGAGAGAAGAGAAAAAGACAGGAGAGAGAGGGAGAGGAGAGAATGAAGAGAGATGAGAGGGAGAAAGAAAGAGAAGAGTCAGGAGAGGGAGAGGAGAGACAGAGTCATTTTGTTCCTATAAATTGTTTTACCCTTCAGGACTATCAGTTAAAGTGACCTGGCCTGTGACGGGCTGATGTATTAAAATAAAGCTGAATGTAGTATGGAAGCAGCACAAAGCAGGGAACCCTCCGGACCTCCGCTATGCTCCTTGATGCTGATACAACTTGATTGACAACCAGTAATTCTTTGTGTGCAAAGAAAACTACATTTAGCTTCTGGGCTTCAGATATATAAAATCCATTTGGTTTTTCTCCTTCATTTACAATCTTCACTCCTGGCACAGTTCATATAAAACAATTCAAGTTCCTACTGTATAGTGGTCTCGGCTTGGACAGATATCCCAAGGCAATAAGAGTTTATGGTCCGGGATTCCAACCATTAAATTGAATTTTTAATAATGTAATTTCTACTGTATATATCAAGTATATTGATGTATTGGTTTTATAACTAAAGACAATAATTAAATAGTTTTTTTTTTTTTTTTTTACTGAAACCCAGCTGTAGCCTGGATTATCCCCTGCTGACATGTGAGGGAGAATAGAGAGGAGCGGAGAGAGGAGAAACATGAGAGAGAGAGAGAGGCAGAAACTGTATAACAAGAGCTGTATTGTGTATTTCAACCATCTGTACTTCTGGATAATCCTTAGTACCTCTAACTAGTGTGTAACTGTCCTTATAAGGACCCTTTCTTAGCAATAAATATCACTGTTTTAAGATCCTGCTTTTGATGACTACTTACCTGTTGTAATTTCTGTGACCTACATATTAGACCAATTATTATTATTATCGTAGATTTGTAAGGTGCCACAGTGCTCCTCTGCAGCTCTGTACAGTACGAAAAACAATGGCATATATAAAACAAGTACAAACAAGGCAGACAAAATAAATACAGACATGAAAACAAAGGATATGGAGGACCCTACTCATTAGAGAGCTTACATTCTAAGGGGAAGAGGGCACATCTGAAACAAGAGGAGAGAATGTGGCAGATTGGGACAGCTATGAGGGTGTATTAGTGTGAATAGTATCATCAGGAATAAGGTAAGCTTTAAAAAAGAGATGGGCTTTTAGAGAACATCTAAAGATTTGAAGGCTGTGGGAAAGTCTGATTGGGCTTGGTAGGGAATTCAATTAGTGGGAAGCAGCACGGGAGAAGTCTTGTAGGTGGGAGTAAGAGGTGGTCACCAGAGATGAGACAAGACGCAGGTCAGAGGTAGATCTAAGAATGCAGGAGGTATTTTGATATGAGATTTGAGATGTATGCAGCAGTAGTGTTGTTGAGGGCTTTGTATGTAAGGGTGAGTAAATTGAAATGGATTCTGGTGGACACAGGGAGGCAGTGTAGGGATTTGCAAAGTGGTGCAGCAGATGTGGAGAGAGAGGAAGATCAGTCTTGCAACAGCATTTAGGATAGATATAAGTGTTGATAAATGGGTGTCGGGAATACCATATAGTAGGAGGTTGCTATAGTCAAGACGGGAGATGATGGGAGAATGGATAAGAGTTTTGGTAGCATGTTGAGTAAGAAATGGATGTATTCTGGCTATGCTTCTAAGGTGAAGTCAACAGGACTGGGAGAGAGTCTGGATGTGAGGAATAAAGCAGAGGGTGGAGTCAAGTGTGACACCAAGGCAGCGGGCTTGGGAGACTAAGGAAATTGTGGTGCTATTGACAGTGAGGGAGATTTGAGGGCAGGTGGTGACTCTGGCAGGAGGGAAGATAATAAGCTCTGTTTTGGACATGCTGAGCTTTAAATAGCCTTGGGACATCCATGTGGAGATAGCTGAAATCGAATCCGTTATACGGCTGTTCTGAGGTTGGGTGTGCCAGCATCTAGTACCAACGCTCTGCCCACTACCCCGTAGCTCTGGCCAGTGTGATAGGCCAGGGGGAACCATCCACAGCAACCATGTCCTAAAGGAAGAAGTCAGGTCTAGCAGCCCAGGTGCCCAGCAAGGGGGTACACTAGCAACAAAAGTTACCCAGAAGGAAGTGGTTCTAGGTGCCGGTGAAGGAGCCTAGTGGTGGCAGCAGAGCCCCTCATACTGCAGTTAGAGGGCGTAATTGGGATAAAGAAAAGAGACGGTGGCAAAGCAAACCCAGCTGGTCCCCAGCAACATAGACAGTGTGCGATAGGAGGTCCATCATGTCACATATACAATGCTACCAACAGGAATATTATTTATTGATGGGGTCAGTGACAAAAGGTATGGGGTGAAATATCATAGAAACATGACTGCAATGTTCATAATTACATAGTAAGGCTACAAAGAAGACACAAGTCAATCACGTTCAACCTTTCATGACTTGTAATTGGAAAGTAAAGTGATAGAGGGAGATCATATTGTGAGTGTTGCCCATGACATCACCATGGAGACTTCCAATGATATTTTAGACTTCCTAACAGATCATTGGCCCTGTACCGTGGCCCAGTGACCCAGCCCTAGGTATAACAAACAAAGGTTCTGGCGCTGATTGACCATGTATCACACTAATATATACAAATTGGTGGTTAAACTCCCGCAGCTGTGGAGAACCTGCACGTTTAATCAATAAATCAGAAAACCACAGCGCTGAGAGTGGAACACACTCTAATATGAGTGAGGAATTGAAATATTGTCTGAATGACGCTTTGGAAACAATTTACTAATTCCTGAGGTGGAGGAGATATATATATATATATAGACATTATATTGTGTGATCTACAAGATAATACTCCGTTGGTGACATTATTTTGAATTTAGGAGATAATCATCAGTTGGAACTTTTGATGTTTTTTTATATATTATATGATATTAGTAGTTTCTAGTTTCTAGATCAGTTTTGATTTGTAGTTTTTAGAATGTTATATTTAGGCCTTTTTATTTTCAGTAAATGTATGTGATTTTTAGATGTCAGTTTCACAGATTTATTTATAGATTAGAGTGTGTTTAACTCTCAGCGCTGTGGATTTTTGATTTCTTCTTTATACCCAGCCCAAGGTAGCCCACTATGGGACTGGCCCTGGCCCCAAGCCCAGCCTGCCCCTGGAAGCAACCATCATGACTTCAGACGTTCTAGCTCTGTCAGTACAGTTTGCAGCAGGTAACATTGTCCAGCGTGTTAAAGGTTTTATTAAAGGGAAAATCCTACACTGTACTAACTGTCAGTTTCTAGTTCCCTGTCTATGGCTAGTGTGAAAGTGTACAAATGGAGGGCTCCTCTCACAGGTTTCTGCTGAACCACTTTGACGTTTATTTACTTGCCAGGATGGATAATAGTGTATTCTGCACTAAAATGAAACATTCACAGAAATAAACACAGTCCCATATCCCTAAACGCTGACTATCACAGGTCCCTAACTGGTCACTTGTTCGCACCAGTCTCTCAAACACAGGTGTGTGTGTGTGTGTGTGTGTGTGTGTGTGTGTGTGTGTGTGTGTGTGTGTGTATGAGTGTGCATGCAGATTTAACCCTTTCTGCACCTTTAGACTGTGGTTTCCCAAACCCTAACCAACACTCTTTTCTCTATTAGAAGGTGGCAAAGTGTCCCATTTGCCACATACCCCTCCACTTAGCTTCGTCCAGCTACATGAAGTGGACTCCGCGGGGAGCACAAAACTGCTCTCTTTGTCATACACCCGTCCCTTTGGCTTCATCAACCCCAGTTAAGTGGATACTACAGGTGGTGCATTTTATGGAAGTGGGCATCCGCATTTTTAAGTTTAGGTCCTAGTCTATAGCCTTTCAGTGGGGTCTCCTCATGCCAGGTTTTTAGTAAAGCGACATGTTTAACTTGTCGTTTTTAACTTTTATGCAACTGGCGGACTCTATCTCTCTTCTTTCTATACAAGAATGGGGCCCTGTAATCCGGGTTGGGAGAGGTATTTTTACACTCTGGGCAGGATAAGCAATAGCTTTTTACAGCCCTATGTATTCCTGGCCAGTAAGCTCTTTCCCGAGTTTTATCCTCTCTTAAGTGTCCCCCACAAACGTGTGTGCGCGGTTTACAATATTAAAGGCACGTGTACCTGCGGTATTAACAGCTGTTCAACTTTCCTTCCCTGAACAACACCCGCACTATACAACAAATCCCCTTTAATAAAGAAATATGGTACACATTCTGCCGGCCTGGCAGATTTCACCACATCATTAATTTCTACCACAGATCTAAATGCAGTTTCTAGGTTCGCATCATTATATTGATCCCTAGCAAAGTCCTGTAATGAAATGAGTCTTGGAACTGGGAACCAGTTCTCGGCTTCCTCTGCTGGCCCCAAAGTCTCCATGACAGTGTCCCTGGTAAATAATTGGCTCAAGTTCCCCTTTTGCTTCTTTGGGTGAAACTTAGGACGAGTACCGGTCGTGGACCTGTACTCAGCATCCATAGGCGACAGTTCTGTTGTCTCTTTTCCCAGGCCCAGTGAGAGCTGGACAGGTTCCTTTAAGATTGGACTGACCGGTGTGTCAGTTGCCGATATGTCCAGCCGGATCCGGTCACTAAGAACCTACTGGAACATGGGAAAGAATAAGGGGGTGTGGTAGTTTTGGGGCTATGGTAGCCAATACCTCAACCGTTTGGCCTTTTAGGGTAATTGGTAGTAGAGTCTGCTTGTACTCCGCAGTAGCTCCATGAATGCACATCACCTTCACTTTAGGTAACCTTGCAGACTCCTCTTGTAGAACAAAAGAACTGGAGACTAATGTCAACTCGCTTCCCGAATCCACCAGGGCCAAAACAGCACCCCTATTCACCAGGACAGGCACTTGGAATGATGAAGGACTCCCGAGGGAGACATAGCGCAGCAACTAAGAAAAGGCTGACCTCCGCTGAGCCATAGTACAGTCCATTGGTTCCTATTGCTTTGGATATTCAGCACAGAAGTGCCCAGGTTCATTGCATTCAAAACAGACAGGTGGATAAACTTTTCTTACAGATCTCGCCAGCCGTGGTTTGAGCAATAACTTTGGATTCCCCTTTGGAGCCTTAGACATGCGTTGCAGATCTATCGCCATAGCAAGTTCCTCATAAGACTGTGGATCTGCTTGTAGCACCCATCTCTGTAAGCTCCGATCCAGCCTACAATGGTCAGTTGCCAGTATCTCCACCATGCGGCCAGGTGTATTGGTATTTGGCTGCAACCAACTCTTTATAACTTTAGAGAGTTCAGCCAGCTGTGAGTGAACCGATTTTCCTGGGAGATAACGCCAGTCATGGTAGCGCTGAGCTCTCCCTGCTTCAGTCATACCTATGAGGGCCAGGATTTCAGCCTTTATTTCCTGATAGACATCAGCCTGCTCATCAGAAAAATCAGCATAAGCACGCTGAGCTTTAATGCTCAAATATGGCGCCAGCTTCTCCGCCCAAGTTCCTGGTGGCCATTTTAGTCTCGTGGCGACTTTCTCAAAGGCTAAGAGATATGCCTCCACATCATCTGAGGTGGTCAGTTTCTGCAAGACAGACACCTCAGACACATCATGCACCTGTCTCACTTGTGCTGGCTGTTTATGCAAGAGCTTGGTATTCTCTATCTGGGCTTCTGCAATCTGCATCATTTGGGCCCGCTGTGCTTCTTGTGTAGCAGCTACAGCTAGTAATACCCTCTGCTGCTCCTGCTGCCTAGTGGTCACATTCACCACAGCCCTCGAGAGTTCCTCCATGTTGCTATTCTGGTGTGAAGGAAAATGAAACTTTGTTCCCTAAGTATAAATTAAACAGACTTGTTTGTGGGAAAGGTTGTATGTCACTTGTAGTTCACAACAAACAACCATCAATTAATCTCATACACCTATTTTTGTTTAAGGTTTGAATCACCTATAAACTCCTCACATTTGCAGTAAAGATTTTGTAGTAAATAGTTTTACACATTTGCAAACAAACATTTGAAATAAGCAGGTTTTTGCAGTACTTGCAAGCAACAAAAAAAAACGTTATGCATTTGCCTTTGTGTTGAGATTGCAACACCTTTTGCATGCATCAACCAAACATTGTAGTCAGGAGGTTTTGCATAACTCACCACTCTGGATATGTTGACTTGGGGGACAGCAATGATCTAGGTGTCTTTTGCACACTTCACGATGACACTACTTGTGAAACATGTGCAAACAGATGGCTCCTCACACAGGTTTCTGCTGAACCACTTTGACGTTTATTTCTGCATAAGTTATGCATACAGTACAGTAGGTATTGCAATAAGTATATGAATAAACCTTATTCTAATATGTCCACTAGACAACTACTTGTCATGTGAGCTCCATCTTGACTATAAATTCCCAGGTCTGGAGCTGATTGAGAGAATTCATCTCTTCATCAGCGTCTTTATAACATAAGCATCTTTATAACATCAGCGTCTTTATAACATCAGCGTCTTTATAACATCAGCGTCTTTGCATCCCCTACAACTCCAGTTGTAACGCTGTTTAAAAATATATAAATGCTCTTGTTCCATCTTCGGTATCTACTAAGTGAGGGTAGAGGTGGTACCACTGTCTGCTTCTCATAGCTGGATCACCTAATTCCATTTCAATGCTACTTTGCTGGGTTCCTGTGTTTCTGGTTGAGCTTCTTGCTCAGCTTGAATTACTTGTAAAATGATGTGAAATGGAAATGACGCAGAGTCTTCCTTACTCACCATGCTTCTGGTAATTGTCCCCTTGTTGGTGTCTAGCTGCAGAACATCAACTACCACAATGTCTTGCCTTTCCATGTGATACATTATATTTGGAACACATACATAGACCTTCCTTCAAATTGTTGCAATAACTACAGCTGATGTTTAGTTTAGGTAACAGGCTGGAACCTAATATGTCCTTGACACATCTGCTTCTTCTTGCTTCCTGCTTTATACTTTTGGAAATAATTAATAAACCATAGCCAAGAGGAAGACTTATTCCTTGCAGTGCCATGGTGTGAATGACAGTCCAGGCAGCCAGTCAGCTACTAAACAGTACAGAACAGCTTCTGATTGGTCAGAACTTAGGGCTTTCTGCTGATTATTGAAGTTGAAATATTCTAAATTTGCAATCTCTGCAGTTAACCTTTAGGTGACCCAGTTTATGTATAAAACTCGCTCATTTGTTTCCTGTTGCTAACTAGAATTATTGTGTCTTTAATACTGATTCAGCTCTAGACACATTGCCATTTCTGTATTACCCTTCATCCCATGCATGTGACATTTTTTAATGTGACCTCATTGTCCTGTCATCAGCATTTAATAGCTGTCTGAGAGACATCTGAGCAACACTTGTCCAATACGCTGTACATGTAACCCTTAGTCCTGCATATGCTTAGTCAGTTTAGTTTGTATTATTTTCTGACTAAATACAATGTATTTACTCTTTTATGCCCTTTATTTAGCTTCTCCCACATTTCTTTTGCAGCATCACATTTGCATATATGTACAGTTTAATCATTATCTATACTAATAGAGGTAGGTACTTTCCAATCATCTGACATAATCTTTGAGTAGAACAGGACTGGTTATCACAAAGAAATCAAAAATTTCTATTAGTCGGCACTAATACAGTAGATATAATATTTCTTCTACCGGGCCCAGAGGGATCTTGGGGTGAGGAGCTTCTTGTTTGGTCCTTAAACTTGGGGAGAAGTTTTTGCTGTTTATTATAAATTATCCGGAGATTACTGTATGTTTCTGAGATGAGCTGATAATAAATCTATAAAGGAGCAAATATCAAGGAAAAAGTTTTTTAGTGGGGAATCAAGTAGGAAAAAAGTTGGTGAAGAAGAGACCGGGGGGCTTCAACTCCACTCAGGTTCAAATGTAGTTTAATCCTCCAATAATAGTGAATCAGTGAACACTGTTACAGACCAATTATGAATGGGTGTGCACACTTATGCAACCGGGTTCTTTATTTTCAATTTGTTTTCTTGCAAATTGCCTATTTGTTTTCACTTAAATGTCATTGGTTGTAAGGTCCCATTAGTGGTGATAAAGGTCTAACATGATTTATCTTGTTTTCAGGCTTCACATCAAACTTTTAGTAAGGGTGTGTAGACTTTCTATATCTACTGTAGCGCAGACACATTGCACAGATTGGATGAAATCAGTACATCGCAGTGTTGGTCTTGGAGCAGATCTCTCAGTCTCTTCTTGCGACTGTAGAGCCGTGGGGGGGGGGGGGGGGTCGGAAATCTTCCGTGGGGCCCAGGGGTCTCCTCTTATACCTTAGCTGAATATATGCAATTATCAGAGCATATTATTTCTCTGCATTAATGTACCACTCACCTTGTGCAATAGACGTTGCATGGACAGTGGCTGCTTTATTCTCAAACCCAGAATCAGTATCGTGCACATTGACATATCCGTACAGTTATATTCGGGTGGGGTACAGCATATTGATGCCGAGAACCCCAACAAGACTTACCCCGATCTGAGGATTCCGAAGTACTGGTTCCTGACCTTCACCGATGACGACTCCTCTTCACACCGACTTCAGCCAAAGACGATGAAGAAGGTGGCTGCACTTTATGACGTCATTGACCATGTCGCCGCGATTATCGCTGTTGTTAAGGGGGTCATGTAAGTATGCAGCCATGTACAATGTAGAAGTCTTTGTAAACTATATTGTACATGGCTGCATACTTACATTACCCCCTTAACAGCGATAATCGCGGCGACATGGTCAATGATGTCATCAAGTGCAGCCACCTTCTTCATCGTCATTGGCTGAAGTCGGTGTGAAGAGGAGTCGTCATCAGTGAAGGTCGGGAATCCTGATGTCGGGGTAAGTCTTGCCGGGGTTCTCGGCAGCGATATACTGACTACCACCGTTATATTCAGCCTCATGCCGCCCTTTACTTTCATAGCTCTGTGGCATTCAGAGACTGAGGATCCTGGAAGTTCCGGCACAAAGCCACCAAATATCGAGATCTGTGATAATACACTGATGATAAAATAATGACTTAGGGGCCTATACCGAAACGGCTTTTTCCGGCATTTTTAAATAAAATGTTGACTTAAGGAAAGCCTAACACAGGAGATATTCTGGACTGCAGTCTGGGTGATTTTATCAAGCTCCAAAAAACTTTGTTTTCAGACCTGGACCCCTATAGCTAATGCCATCTGAAGGTGCTGTTAGCCACTCAATCCTATGATGAGAGCATTGCAGCAGTGGGATCTTCGGATCCCTCTCCGGCAGCGCTGACTACCACAAATGGAAACTGCGCATACATGACCCTAGAAAACAGTCATCCCTGGAGCTGGCTGCTCTCGGATGCGCTGTCCCGACATGTCGTCTATATTAAATTGAAAACTATTAAGTAGGTCCCTTAGATTGGCCCAGATTTCAGCAACAAAAATGGGCCACGCGGAGAAGATGCTGTGTGAAACGTGTCAGGATGGGGGATGGGCTTTACTTCTGAATTATTTATTTACTTCTGAATCTGAAGTTATAGCAACTTCACAGGCTGCTCGTAATGGCGCACAGCCCCCTCTGCCATATAGAAGCACAGTGCTACCCCTCTAGGGTCTGACATAATAAAAGTAACATTGCATTTGTTATATGAAGAGTAATTATCCTGTGCCGGAAACGCTGGCCTGCGATATTAAGCTACATGATAGGGAAATAAGTATTTTATTGAGATAAAATGCAGGATGAAGGAGGAAGACAGCTATGTGAGTGGATTATATTTCCTAATTAAGTTGAAGTTTCATTCTACCTGGAATTCTCCTCACAAGTCTCTTATCCAGAAGTGGAATCAGCAGCTCTCTGAAGCATTTCATTTTGCTGGGGTGAGATATTTGCTTTTAATGTTCATTTATAAGTGACAATTTACACTGCAAGAAGTTCATTAACATGCTCATTAGTGCTATCTGATTCACTGCAACAGCTAGTCACCGCACAGCAGCTGGAAGCAGCCAGTCATATATTAATAACGGTACTGTGCGGACACGTGGCGTTCTGGAGGTAGGACATTGACATATCGGAACTGTCTGCAAATAAAAATAGCCAAGCACTGTAAACATACGCACACCCCGGCACTAGGGTGTTTATAGACCAGGAACTGCCTGCGAGTTCACAGCAAAATCTCCTAAACATCCAGCGTGATTAATAATGAAACAAGTCACCAGTGAAATAAATATTTACCGTGTCTCTCTCTATAATCTGTGTAAATCGCGTCATCCAGTTACTGGAGTGTTTGGTAAGTCAGAAGAAAACCGTGAGTCCAGTGTTTATATATATATATAGCGCTAGTCTGTGTATATCTCCATACTGTAGAAATTATCTTTCTTTTCCGTCTCCAGTTATGTAGCTGGAGTGATAAATTATGGGGACAAATGAGTGTTATTGGATAACGATCTCTGGTAAAGTGCAATTTGCAAAAAAATTAATTTATAACTAAATTCTAAAAGTCAAAGGAAGAGAAAATGTAGCAATGAGCCTCTTATCCAGCAGTCTCTATGGGGCACATTTATCATTATTCGGCAAAAGTGAGAAATAGTTATCAAGGATTGAACTATTTCTCACATTTATTAAAAAGGGAACACAGAAACAGCAGTTCCGAAAAACTGCTGTTTCTGTGATAGAAAAAATCACACTTACCTCCCTCTTCGGACGCGCTGTCTCGGGATCTCCTCTTCTTCCTTCAATTGCGCATGTGCAGTGCACATGCGCACAAAGTCCCCACTCTGTCTCTGCAACGAGCGCGCTGAGTGACATGCGCTGTCCAGCTCTGCTCGTCGGAGCAGAGCTGACAGCAGTGGATGTCTTCAATTCGGATGATGTACGCCAGCTTCAGCTGGTACATTATCAAGACAAGTTCTGGCCACAATCTAACAAGTCCCGAAAAAAAAAATTTTTCGGGACTTGTTAGATTGTGGCCAGGAGCAGTCACCATTCTGTTGAATGGTGACTGCTCGCAAAAACGATCAGGAGTGCAAAGCAGCAGATATCCATGATATCTGCTGTGATGCACCTTTAATAAATTTGCAGAGGGCACATCGGGACTTTAATTCCACGGTAAGTGCACAATAGTGCACTACAGTGATTTGTTAAATATGCCCCTATGTTCTTTGCCTCTATACAGAACACCTCCACGGTCTGGGTGTAGTAAGTACTAACGATGCAGTAAACACCAGCAGTGTTTACAGTGACATAAATAATCCGAATCATAACACACCGACATGTGAAAAACACAGGTTTACATATATGCAGACACAGCACAGATCCGTTGTAAGGAGAGCATGACCCTTTAACTTTACGTCATTTTGAACCGCGACTTACATATTTATAGCGCCAATGCAATGGACCGGTTGTATGATCACGTAATGTAAGTATGAACTGTAAACCTAACCCTAGACCTAATCCTAACCTTATTCCTGGTACAGTAAAGTTCATACTTACATTATATGATCCTACGCTGGGTCTGTTGCATTGCCGCTTTAATTATGTAAGTCGTGGTTCAAAGTGACGTAATTTTAAAGTGTCTCCACACATCGGTGCTGTGTCTGTGTATACGTAAGTCTGTGTTTTTCACATGTCGGTAATTTATTTACACTGTCGGTGTTTACAGCATCGTTAACTGACCACCACCGCACGGTATATGCCTCCATCACATTTGACATATGTGATCACCATATATTTCTACTGCTTCATTTTAAATCCATGTCAAGTAGACCGGTGTATTTATTATATAGCACAGAGAGGTGTGGACAATAATCATGGGCTATGCACAGTTATATCATATATCACATGGAAACCAGTTGTATCAGGAGAAAAAAAATGTTTTTCATGGAATCTATACATTGAATATTGAATGATTAGCCTGATAGAGTGATGTCAATGTCATTGATTCCCAAATGCTGTTTAATGACATCACACACCTACATTTGCCCAATGGCCTCGTGTTTATGTGGAAACACCTAGATGAGGGGTCTCACGTACCTTTAATAGGAAGTATTTTGTGCCTTTTAGTTGCATAATTAAAAGCTTGAAACACACAAAAATGCCAAATGTAATAAAGACTTGGGGTAAACCTATTAACCTCCAAGTCTAGCAGATTGACGATATTTGGCGACTTTGCAAAATTTAAAACAGCAATATGTTTAAATGTAAAACTTGCCATTTAATGAATTGCTGTTTTAAATTTTGACGGCAATGTCGCCAAATATCGTCAATTTGCTAAAATCGAAGGTTAATACATTTACCCCCTGGTGCCCTCTCACTCAGATGATTTATTTAAGACATAAAGGGACTCATTTAAAGGTGGACGCAGGTGCACTCAGAACGTACAGATGGAAAAGACGCACACGAAGCGAGCGAATATATGTGTCAGACACTCGTACCAGGCGGACGCCTTATGGCCTGTGATGGTTTGGAGATGGTGTTGGGTAGGTGGAGAACAGACGCTAGTAATTGCCGGTGTCATATCACCCTATTTGTACACAATATAACAATATAATATAATATACTATACACAAGAGAGAGCAGTGTCTGGACAGTTATTAATAGATGTGAAAATGACATGATCCAAATACAATGTAATTACCTACATACATCATTTACAAATCCATTGCTGTAATTCAAATGAAAATGTCAAAGAAGTAATGTGAACAGACGGCAGCAACGCTAGTGGATAAAGTACCATCAGCTGGAGGGGTTAATACGCGATCACCCAATCAGCTCTGTTGTCATCGCTGTCGCGTATCATTGCACCATGCACACAAAAAATATGCTCCTCCTAAGAGGCCGTCACGTCTAATTGTTCCGACCTTACTGTACTCGGCCGACACTAGATCGCTTGTCCACATTACGGTCAGCAGACTTTGTGGTTCTTAATATAGTTTAGTCTGGATGTAGGAGCTGTGGGAGGGGAGCTGCCAGTTCTGTGCCTTTGCTCGGCAGTGATCACAAGGTTTGGTGAATAGGTTGTGTCACTGTCTACATGTGCTCTTTATTAAACTGTTTTAGGGTCTTCTCATCCCTCTCTCCTTAGGCTGTGGAGAAGTAATTATATTTCTTTTTCTTCTGAGTGTTCATTCCAGCAGCATTCATTGTAAACACTGCTCTGCCTCTCACCGCAGTCATTAATCCAATGCTCGCTCTCAGAGCCGACTGCTCCTTCAAAGAAATGATCTGCATGGCGAGTGCGGTGCGCAGTTTATCACTTGATTTATCAGTTTGTATCCAGGTGGGAAATAAATGTAAACACAGATAGTAAATCACTTAATCCTTGAAATGCAGACGTTAAGGACAGGTTTTGAATACAGTAAATTCCAGGGCTGAGGCGCTGACTGCTTTATACAAATCTGCCTTTCAGAAGCCTCTGTCAGGTGCTGATGGAGGAAGAAAGAAAGTATAAAACGTCTACCAATCTCTTATTGATTTCTCGCCCTTTTCTTGTGACCACTGTGACATGACGCTACTGGTCCAAGGTTTGCAGATGTGACTGGATTTAAGGAATAGAAGTTTAGATAATGATCCAGTTCACCAAATGTGATGTAAATGTGCTGAGTCTATATTGGGGGATTTGCTACCTATAATACAATAATGTGAATTGATCGTACGTTTTACAACCTTCCAGTCCTGCAGGATTTAGGGAAATGCCATGAAGTCATGGAGTAGATTAAGAGGGGCCATGCTGGGCATTGTAGTTACAGAAAAACGAGGTAGTCGCCGGTTACTTCTTCCTATTGCAGCAGTGTCCACTGAGGGATCATTTTGAGGAAGATTTCAAGTCTGACACAGCTTGTTCTTCTCCTTCAGGAGAACATGATCACTTGTATCCAGATACCCCAACATTTTATGTAATAATGTCCTAAATGCTCCTTATTTGACCAGGCAGACAGAATTAGGAGAACTAGGAAAGCAAGAAAACTGGCAGCAGAATAAAGTCTCAACTAAAAGACATCTCAACAGGTCAGGGCCAACACCAGTAAAGACCAGGAGATACCAAATCACTTGTCACTGCAATTGGGTTTCTGGGATCCGTCTCGGGACCCTTGGGGCTAGCTGTGGCAGGGATGTAGTGGAAACTGGGAGGCCTGATGAGTGTCTTGCTCATAGGGGTACCTCTATTTCTGTATACATGAAGTTAGGTGGAGGAATGCTGGACTGGCCTCCGTACTGGAATAAACAACTGCAATTTGGAGCTGATAGACTTGAACCCAGACGTGGGAACAGGGAGGACCTGACCCCACGTCCAGAGACTCAATATCACCAAGAACTCAGAGAAAATATAGTACCACAACTGGGAAGACTCAGAACTCAGGCAGAGACTATACACGGGGTGGCAACCTCCTAAACAGAATAAGCCTGGAGCTGGTCCTGGACAACTCAGAACCTGAGGTAGGACTGAAACTGGAAGTCGGTACTCCGAGACAGAGATGGCTTCAGAAAGTGGATGACTCAAAACAACAACCTACTACCCCAGATAGCCAGTAGGAGAGACAGGAATAGATTGATGATAGGAGGATCCACACAGAAGGTGGAAACTGTACACGAGCAGATAGAATGAAGGCGAATCCACACGAGGAATAAATAGTCAAAGTCTTTATTTCAGCAAGCAGAGTGAAGCTGAATTTTTACAAAGGGTTAATAGTTTGAAGTCCATATAACAGCAACAGTATGAAGCTGAATTCACACAAAGGGTTAATGGTTTGAAGTCCATATAACAATAACAGGATGAATCTGAATTCACACAAAGGGTTAATTGTTTGAAGCCCATAGAACAGCAACAAGATGAAGCTGAATTTACACAAAGGTTTAATGGTTTGAAATCCATACAACAGTAAACAGGATGAAGTGAACTCACTCAGAGTAAATGGTTGAAGTCCATGTATTAGCAACAGGATGAGGCTGAATTCACTCAGAAGGAAAATGGTTGGAATCTGTATACAGCAGGCAGGGTGAAGCAGCAAACAAACAGCAACTGTGGTAGTCTGGAACTAGGAAAGTGTTGCACTGGCAATTTGCTGAGTGTAGGAGGAGACTCTTATAGTCTGCAGTGAAAGCTAATTGGTGGATGAGATCAGGTGATCAGACTCAGCAGGATGTTTAGCAAATGTCTGACCCAAGATGGCAGCCTCCGGTACTGCAGACAGAAGTCGCGCTCGTCCCAAAATAGAATGCTGCCTTCGACCAAAAGGGAGATGTATGGTGATATGGTACCGCCGAGTGGTGTAAACAGGACCAAGATCCCGATTCGTGACATCACTGACTAACGGGTAACAAGCTCAGGTCAGAGAAAACACCAGTAAAGACCAGTAGATAACAGGCAAAGGGCAGCATAGAAAAAATAAAAAAGAATAAACTTTGAAGAACAGAAAAGTGCTGACCCTATTCACAGGCAATATTTGATTCTGACTAATATATATATATATATGTATATATTCAGAAATGAATGCTGCCTTTACCAATATTCTCCACTGTCTGAACAGGAAGCTTGTGTGTCATCTAATTTTAAATCCACCCATTGATGTATTCAGTTCAATTTTCAAAACCTTTAGCCCATAACTACAGGAAGCTGTCAGGAGAATTCAGTGCATTTATTCACAGTTTGCTGTTCAGTAATGGTAATTCTGTTTGGCTGAGTAGTGACAGGAACCAGCAGGGCTGCCAGAGTGTTATGTACAGACCTCAATATACAGTAACACTAAATGCTATGACAGTTCTCTCTAACAAGCCACACGGCTTACACATGGCATACACGTGTCTTACACACGCCATACATGCAGCATGCACACGGCATACAAGATAGCCGCAAAAAATCAGATCATGAAACTATAATGAGGAATTAGTGAGACCATCAACTACAGATAAATGGGAAGAACTATTGTAATGTAACAAACACAGAGAATAATAATAATCAGAATGAAACATATTATTTATGAATGAATATGTAGTACCAGTGTACTCTGTTGCCCATTAAAGTTGGGAACAAAAACACATTACTAAAAGAAGACGGAGTAATAACGTACTTATGAATGATAAAATATATTTATGTTTTCGAAAGTCCAATCGAGTTTACAGCTGTACTGAGTATAATGGTCTATATCTGGTATTCCAGATAATTGTACTAAGACACAGAGGAATATTCTCAGAAGTGACAGTAAGTATTGTAAATAATCAAACATGTAACTTATTCATCCATATTTTTGTTCAGATCGTCAAACTTTTACCCAGTTTATAAATTTGAAACTCTTAAAGATCTGTCATTATTAATACAAGTTTGGTGACAAAAAACAAATATATATGTTTGGAAATAATGCGTAAATGACATTTTGTTTTTAATAGACCTTTAATCTCCTTTTATCTCTCTCAAACTTTTACAAGTCATTCCATGTGCAAATACCAGGCGGGTGTTACTGTCACCTCTTCTGATTGGAGGCTTAGTCTATGCCAGTACCCCAATAAGATAAGAGGATTCCAGCCACCATCAGGGCTGTCTTAGATCCAGGGCCAGACTGGCCATCTGGCACTTCTGGCAAATGCCAGAAGGGCCGATGGCAGTGTGGGCCGGTCCGGCTCCCTGCGATCCCCCGAATAAATGAAAAAAAAGTTTTTTTCTTTGCATGTAGACGTCATGACGGCTCTGTGCGCCGGCCCGGCTCCTGCGCTTCAAGTTCCCGGCCGCGTAGGACTAGCTGCAGTGGAGGCTGCTGTAAGTGCTGAGGTAAGTGTGGAAAGATGGAATATGTGTGCAGGGAGCGGGGGGCAGATAAACGGAATATGTGTGCAGGGAGGGGGGGCAGATAAACGGAATATGTGTGCAGGGAGGGGGGTAGATAAACGGAATATGTGTGCAGGGAGCGGGGGGGGGCAGATAAACGGAATATGTGTGCAGGGATGGGGGGGCAGATAAACGGAATATGTGTGCAGGGAGGGGGGGCAGATAAACAGAATATGTGTGCAGGGAGCGGGGGGGGCAGATAAACGGAATATGTGTGCAGGGAGGGGGGTAGATAAACGGAATATGTGTGCAGGGAGCGGGGGGGCAGATAAACGGAATATGTGTGCAGGGAGGGGGGCAGATAAATGGAATATGTGTGCAGGGAGCGGGGGGGCAGATAAACGGAATATATGTGGAAGGGGGGGAAGATAAACGGAATATGTGTGGAGGGGGGGAGAGGAACCGAATATGTGTGCAGGGGGGGTGGAGGAACCGAATATGTGTGCAGGGGGAAGAGGGGGTGATTGAAAATGTCTGCGGGGGTGGGCAATGGCTGTAGGAGGGGGAAAATAAAAATGACCAATGTGTGTGGCGGACAGTATATGACTATAATGTGTGCTATTAAGTGAATGTGGGGCTGTTTGGGGAAAATGAGGTCTATTTATTAAATGTGATTATGATTGTTTAATACCTGGGATGGTTGTAGGAAATGGTTATTTTTATTAAACATAAATGCTATTTAATTTCTTGCTGAGGTTGTTTGGATGGAGGGAAATAGATTTATTTATTAAATGGGAATACTATTATGTTGGGGCTGGAGTGAGGCTTAATTTTATAACGTGGGTGCTATATTGAGTTAACACCGGTGCTGTTTGGAGTTTTCTAACTTTCATGTACCCATTTTTTTTTTTCCAAATAGGGCCCCCAACATTCAAGGATCCAGACAAGCAGCAACTGATCTAAAGACACCAGCAGCCACAAGTGGTGACAACGACAAGACAGGTAAGAGAGAGCAGGACAGTCTGCCAACTGTCCTGAATTTGGTGGGTGACTGTCTCGCTTAGTCAGGATTTGGTCTGACTGCAAGGAAAGTTGGGAGGTATGTCCTACTTCATATTGTACTGCTTGTGAAGGCAGAACTGTGTGCACCTAACAGTAGTGCTCACAGTATTGCCTCTGTATTTGTTGAAAATGTGTCTAATAATCATATTACATCATAGGAGCTCCCCTGTCTTAAGTGCCTAGGGCCCCCTGAGCCTAAATCCAGCTCTGGTTAGCAGGAGGGAGCGGATAGCTGCTCCCAGTCCCTGGATAGGACACAGCCTGCAGAGCAAGCCGAGGAGCTCTAAGTCTCATGAGATTTATTAATCTTGTGAGACTAAGAGTTTCCCTGCTCACTCTACAGGAAGTTCCCACCCTGATGGATGTCAGCACCATCAGAAGCATAGATAAGTGCAGTGGGCTGGGGGTGTTGTAATGTGTTTCTGGGGTGGGGGGGTGGCATGATAGGGAGGGCCTGATAAATGTAATGTTTTATTATAATGTATGTATCAATGCCCTATGTTGACCACGCCCCCAATATAATATGGCCACGCTCCTGCTCATTAACAGAGATGGGCCTGTAGCTTGAAATGCCAGCGCTGATTTTTAGTCCCAGTCCGGCGCTGCTTAGATCAAGAATCAAAGTACAGAAAAGTAAATAGAGAAGACAGTTTTGTGGGATCTCAATCTTAGCTGCCAGCCCCCCCTCCCCCCTCCACATCCCCCCGGCTCCCATCAAAGGATCAGCTCCAGAACAAGATGTACCTAGAATTTCAAGTTTTTGCAGCAGTGCTTACACTCTGCTTCTCACAAGGGGTTCCTTTTGGGGGGGGTCATTTCACTTCATTTAAATGGATTTCTTTGTGTAGGAGAACAGGAATCTCTACCGTCAGGAGGGGGGACTGTTACCAGATTGTCAGTTTCTGCTTTGATAAGCAATAAGCATTAGAGGGAATATATTGCTGAAGGTGACTGTGTTTTCCTTTATCCTAGTAGGTATTTTTTGCCTTCATTGGTCATAGCTCCTCTCTTGAAGCTAAGAACAGCCTGGGTTAATCCCACGATTATATAGCCATATATAATATATAAAATTGGGGATGCCATTGAATTCAGTTGGGTTGATTGGGGTGGGGGATTAGTAAAGGATATTTGTTTACCCACACTGCAATGTGCTCTATATTCTACTGTTACCAAATGTGTAACATTCCTGACCTGAGGACACCCTGTGGCCACACCTGGTATTTCAATGCTTTAAACATGATCACATTTGTGCTTGTTGTACATACATAAAGCATCATGATTATCATCTTATTTTATTTATATGATGTCCCAGCATACACATAATGCCCCAGTTTAACACTTAGAGGGAAAGGATTGTGCAAGAGGGAAATATCTAAAAAACATTTCCAGAATACGCACATATCTCACACAAGACACTGCAAAAACTTCAATTCATGCACTCATCATCTCCTGCATTGACTATTGCAATTCCCTATTTACTGGTCTTCCCAAAATCAGACTTGAGCCCCCCTATAATCTATTTTGCACGCAGCGGCTAGATTAATTTTTCTTGTAAACCGTTCTTCCTCTGCTGAGCCACTCTGTCAGTCTCTACATTGGTTGCCCATTTTTCAAAGAATCCAATATAAAATTCTTCTACTAACATACAAGGCCATCAACAAAATTGTACCGACATACATCTCCTCACTTGTCTCAAAATATCTCCCAACTCGACACCTCCGTTCTGCACAAGATCTACGTCTCTCTTTCACTCTCATCGCTTCCTCCCAACTCGGTTACAGGACTTTTTCGGGCT
Organism: Mixophyes fleayi; assembly: GCF_038048845.1. NCBI lineage: Eukaryota > Metazoa > Chordata > Amphibia > Anura > Limnodynastidae > Mixophyes > Mixophyes fleayi. The sequence goes on from NC_134408.1 coordinate 154,678,819, forward strand.
GCACCCACATTATGGAATTCACTCCCTCGCATCACAAGACTTTTCTCTAATCTAAAAACCCACCTCTTCAGACAAGCTTATAATATTCCTCTACCACCCTCTCAATCTCCCTAGGTTACCCTATTACCACCCTCTACACAGCTAACACAAGACAACAAAGTTGTGTGACTGATCACACAGCCTACTAAATACTTTGTAACCATTCTAGCTGGACAAATATTCAGCATGATGTAGCACTTACCCATGTATATCAAACCATTGTCTCATAGATTGTAACCAGTTGAGCAGGGCCCTCTTACCTCTCTGTCTGTATGTATTACCCAGTATTGTTTTATTACTGTCTGTTCCCAATTGTAAAGCACTACAAAATCTGCTGGCGCTATATAAATAAATGTTGATGATGATGCCTAAAAATCCTGGAAATATGCCTGTGATTTTGTTGCAAAGTGATGGGAAATGACAGTAAAACAGCTGGAGAGCATGGTAGGACCACAGTCATCTGATGCATCCAGAAACTGCATTTTACCATCTCACTGACTTGGACAATTTAATGTGCTGATTTTGTTTCTCACTACTTTTGAGTTTGTTTATTTTCATTGGTCCTTTGCTGTTCACCATCAAACCTCTATCACATCACCTTTATTACCATCACTGCATAGCATTAGCCTTAGAATAACAACAAACTGCATCAGCCCATTCTCAATCCTCCCTCCACATTACTCCACCTTTATTTCATTAACATGTCAACTTTTCTCCTATCTTCATTCCTTAACTGCTATTCTCAACCTGTCAAAATACAGCCTTCTAAATCTTACAATAGTCTTTTCTACCTCTCGCTCCTGCTTCGAGCAGCTGGTGTATATTGCCAAATCCAGATTCCCACCAATTTATTCAGAATCAGCATACTGTATGAATCCTACAAGCTGCAAACACATCACCTGTTTCCCATCACTTTTACAATCCTTTAAATGTGCCCTATGGAATGCACCTTCTATTTATAACCTCCATAAAAACCACCAGACACTGACAGAAACATGGATCACACGATCAGATACTGCCTCACCTGCTGCCCTCTCACATGGCTGTCTCCACATCCACACCTCCAGGCCTGGAACAGACATTGGGGTGACTTCTCCTCTTCACACATTTACAGTTCTTCCAAATTTAACATCACTCCCATTCGCATGTTATGGAGCACATTATATAAGGAGTGCTGCTATGATCTATTATTCCCTTGTATCACCTCAACATTCCGATTGATAATCCACATTCCTTCTGGCTCCAAATTACTCTCTAACACTCTCTCTCAGCCTCTCCAAGTGGACTAGAGATGCACAGGCTCGATTTTCTGAAAACCAAGCCCACCCGAACATCAGAGATCCGAATATCATACCGAGCCAGTTAGGTACTTTTGTGCACCCTCAGAACTGAAAACAAGGCAAACCATCATCGTTGCATCATTGGATCTTGCGAGGTTTGGATTCTGTAAGTACCGCCCTCCAAGGAGATCCAGCGCCATTTCACAGAGAGACACAGAAGGGGTAGTAGGGTGCTTGGCAGTCTCCAGTGCAGTTGGGCAGCGTCATTAATGAAAGAGAAAGAGGAGAGGTGGCAGTGTTCTTGTCTCCAGTGACATTGTACTATGCCATTGATCACACAGAAACAGGAGAGGTGGCAGTGTTCAGTACTGAAACAGAAATAATAAAAGGAAATATTCTTAGAAGTCTCCAGTGACATTGTACTGTGCCATAGCCCACACAGAAAGAGCAGGGGTGGCAGTGTCCTTGTCACTCTCCAGTCACATTCTTCTGTGCCATTTCTCACACAAAAACAGGAGAGGTGGCAGTGTTCAGTGCTGAAATAGAAATAATAGGGGAGGCAGTGTTCTTAAAAGTCTCTAGTGACATTGTACTGTGCCATAGCTTACAAAGAAACAGGAGAAGTGACAGTGTTCTTTTCACTCTGCAATCTCCAGTCACATTGCTCTGTGCCATCGATATGGATTCACATCACATCCACAGAAGACCAGGAGCACCAAGCAGCTGCTGGCATCATGATGATACTAATCCCTCTATGTAATTTTTTGGTCTTATACCCAGGCATAACAATTGCCTTTTTCTTATCACTGGCAAGAACTCTTTCCACTGGTGCAGGACTTATACAAACAACATCATCCTCATCAACATCCTCATTAGCGCCGTCATCAGCTGCACAAATATCCCCCTCATCTTGTTGCAAATACAAAGTGTTATCCTACATTTGTGCATCACTGGCTTCACTTAGAGGCATGCAGGTGACAAACTGTTTGAAAAACTAAGGGATGTCATTGCAACATGGCTTATCCTGTTTGGACTCTCCTCAGGATATGTCATTTCTGATAAGGCCACCAATATTGTGAGAGCATTGCAGCGGGGAATTCCAACACATTCCCTGTTTTGCTCACACAATCAACTTGGTGGTACAGAGCTTTTTTAAAAATTACAGTGACATGCAGGAGATGCTGTCTGTGGCCCGTAAAATATCTGGACATTTCTGGCATTCGGCATGTAGCATGTAGGAGATTGCAACAGCTACAAGAGCAATTTAATTTGCCCTGCCACCAACTGAAGCAAGAGGTGGTGACAAGATGGAATTCCACCCTGTATATGCTTCTGCGGATGGAGAAACAGCGAAAAGCCATCCACGCTTACTCCACAAGCCATGACATTGGGAAAGGAGAAGCCATGAGAAACTGAAGGAGGAGATTATACAAAGCAATTACACTAAGTGTGTCGGACCTGTAGATCAAGTACTTTATTCGCTTCGCCAGTATACAAGAGTTATCAAAATCTTGAAATCAGATCACTAAATTTTGTCGACTGTGCTTGATCCTCGGTTTAAGAGCTATGTCTCCTCTTTGTTTCCAACTGACCCAGATCTGAAGAGATGCAAGGAGCTCCTGGTGAGCAAGATGACAGCTCAAGTGTTACGTGACAGGTCGGCGTCTCTCTGAAGAGATGCAAGGAGCTCCTGGTGAGCAAAATGACAGTTCAAGTGTTACTTGACAGGACGGCGTCTCCTCCTTCAGTTTCTCACTCAACTCAACTCTTCTCACTCAAAACGTAGCTCTCCCAAGAGACCCATGGATGATGCAGATGACTCAGCACAACATTTTTACATTTTGGTCTGGTCTAAAAGAATTGACGAAAAACATGACACCTCTGCCGTAACTCCACCTGATCCTACTATCAACATCCAAAGGATGGTGGAGGATTATTTTCACGACAGCATAGAAATAGACATATCAGACATTCCCTTTACATAAAAATGAACTTCAAGTTCCACGAGGAAGGCCTTTCACGCCAGGTACATCAAAATACTGAGACTAACCCTAACCCTGACCCACTATAACACACACAAGGTATGATACACAACACGAGGTGTGAGACACAATGTACACAGTATAACATACGCAAGGAGCGATATAAAATGTACACAGTATAACACACACGAGGTGTGGTACACAATGTACACAGTATAACACATGAGGTGTGATACACAGTGTACACAGTATAACACACAAGGTATGATACACAATGTACACAGTTTAACACACACGAGGTGCGATACACAATGTACACAGTATAACACACACGAGGTGTGATACACAATGTACACACATGAGGTGCGAAACACAATGTACACAGTATAACACACATGAGGTGGGATACACAATGTACACAGTATAACACAAACGAGGTGCAATACACAGTGTACACAGTATAACACACAAGGTGTGATACACAATGTACACAGTTTAACACACACGAGGTGTCATACACAATGTACACAGTATAACACACACGAGGTGTGATACACAATGTACACAGTATAACACACACGAGGTGTGATATTCAATGTACATAGTATAACACACGAGGTGTGGTACACAATGCACACAATATAACACACACGAGGTGTGATACACAATGTATACAGTATAGAACACACGAGGTGTGATACACAATGTATACAGTATAGCACACACGATGTGTGATACACAATGTAAACAGTATAACACACACAAGGTGCAATACACAAAGCACACAATATAACACACACGAGGTATGATACACAATGTACACAGTATAACACACGAGGTGTGGTACACAATGCACACAATATAACACACACGAGGTGTGATACACAATGTATACAGTATAGCACACACGATGAGTGATACACAATGTAAACAGTATAACACACACGAGGTGTGTTACACAATGTACACAGTATAACACACACGAGGTGTGATACACAATGTACACAGTATAACACACACGAGGTGTGATACACAATGTACACAGTATAGCACACAAGGGGTTGCTGCCCACACAACAAGCAGCAATGATTTTCTTCTTTATAACAGTGTTATGTCTGAGTAAATTTATTGATTCTCTGGGAATATTCTGACATTGTTCCTGCTCAGCACTTTATAGTATAAGCAGTTTTTTTCTGTAGCAAAGACCAAAATCTATAAAGAATTTCACGGTTTTCTTGTTTGACTTAAAACTCCACGAAGCAGCTAAAAATCATCATTAGGTTTTCTAAACCCAAAGAAGTTCAGACGTCACCTGTTGTTTATTGACCAATCCTGAAAGTTTCTGTGTATTCTGCACCTCTGACACCTGTATATCTGAATGCTGCACACTCCCAATCTACACCCGGACCCCCAGGTCACATAGTAATAGATGTAGAACCTATTGTAACTTCTCTCCAGGTATCACGTCACATATGTGTCACAAGTACTGGTGTTTGGTGGAACATATCAAATAAATGGAGGATTGCCTCTGTCCTCTGTCTGCCCCAGCATCCGTAATATGGCGTAATATGGCGTAATATGGCGTTGTGTTACAGCTCCCCACGCCTGCAGTGGGGAGGCAGTGGCACCAGATTTCCTCTCCAGGATATTGGATATTTAAAGGGTCTCTAAAGGCTTGATGGTTCAGTCTCCTCTCTGGGAACAAAGGAATTCCATTCCCAGATGGTCATCCTGGATCTGCTATGTGCATTCAACAAAGGGACTCCACCTTCCTCCAGCACCTCCCCACCCTCAGGCTTTCCCTGACATCAGCTTTCCACCTGGTGATCTCTTGTCATTACCTCCTATATGTATATATTACAGTATGAGTAAATCATCTTCAAAATACTGAAATGAAAACATCAAAATCATAAAAAGTATAAACACATGGCTGACCTACGGGGTGGGCCTGGGATCAACTAGCTGTTCACCATTATTACCTACATCACCTATCCTACTCACACTGGTACACCCTCCCACCTATCCTACTGAAACTGTTACACCCTCACATCTACCCTACTCCCACTTATACTACTCACACTGGTACACTCTCACACCTACCCTACTCCCACCTATACTACTCACACTGGTACACCCTCACACCTACCCTACTCCCAGCTACACTACTCACACCTACCATACTCCCACCTATACTACTCACACTGGTACACCCTCCCACCTATCCTACTGAAACTGTTACACCCTCACATCTACCCTACTCCCACTTATACTACTCACACTGGTACACCCTCACACCTACCCTAATCCCTCCTATACTACTCACACTGTACACCCTCACACCTACCCTACTCCCAGCTACAATACTCACACCTACCCTACTCCCACCTATACTACTCACATTGATACACCATCACACTTACCCTACTACCACCTTTACTACTCACATGGTAGAGCCTCACACCTACCCTACTCCCACCTATACCACTCACATGCTACAGCCTCACACCTACACTACTGTCACCTATACTACTCACATGGTACACCCTCACACCTACCCTACTCCCACCTATACTACTCATACTGGTACATCCTCACACCTACCCTACTCCCACCTATATCACTCACTCTGGTACATCCTCACACCTACCCTACTCCCACCTATACTACTCACACTGGTACACTCTCACACCTACCCTACTCCCACCTATACTACTCACACTGGTACACTCTCACACCTACCCTACTCCCCTCCTATACTACTCACACTGGTACACCCTCACACCTACCTTACTCCCACCTATACCACTCACACTGGTACACCCTCACACCTACCCTACTCCCACCTATACTACTCACACTGGTACACTCTCACACCTACCCTACTCCCACCTATACTACTCACACTGGTACACCCTCACACCTACCCTACTCCCACCTATACTACTCACACTGGTACACCCTCACACCTACCTTACTCCCACCTATACCACTCACACTGATACACCCTAACACCTACCCTACTCCCACCTATACTACTCACACTGGTACACTCTCACACCTACCCTACTCCCACCTATACTACTCACACTGGTACACTCTCACACCTACCCTACTCCCACCTATACTACTCACACTGGTACACCCTCACACCTACCCTACTCCCACCTATACTACTCACACTGGTACACCCTCACACCTACCTTACTCCCACCTATACCACTCACACTGATACACCCTAACACCTACCCTACTCCCACCTATACTACTCACACTGGTACACTCTCACACCTACCCTACTCCCACCTATACCACTCACACTGATACACCCTAACACCTACCCTACTCCCACCTATACTACTCACACTGGTACACCCTCACACCTACCCTACTCCCACCTATACTACTCACACTGGTACACCCTCACACCTACCTTACTCCCACCTATACCACTCACACTGATACACCCTAACACCTACCCTACTCCCACCTATACTACTCACACTGGTACACCCTCATACCTACCCTACTACCTCCTATAATACTCACACTGGTACACCCTAACACCTACCCTACTCCCACCTATACTACTCACACTGGTACACCCTCACACCTACCCTACTCCCACCTATACTACTCACACTGGTACACTCTCACACCTACCCTACTCCCACCTATACTACTCACACTGATACACCCTAACACCTACCCTACTCCCACCTATACTACTCACACTGGTACACCCTCACACCTACCCTACTCTCACATATACTACTCACACTGGTACACCCTCACACCTACCCTACTCCCTCCTATACTACTCACACTGGTACACCCTCATACCTACCCTACTACCTCCTATAATACTCACACTGGTACACCCTCACACCTACCCTACTCCCACCTATACTACTCACACTGGTACGCCCTCACACCTACCCTACTCCCACCTATACTACTCACACTGGTACATCCTCACACATACCCTACTCCCACCTATACTACTCCCACTGGTACACCCTCACACCTACCCTACTCCCACCTATGCTACTCACACTGGTACACCCTCACACCTACCCTACTCCCACCTACACTACTCACACTGGTACACCCTCACACCTACATTACTCCCACCTACACTACTCACACATTTATCTTCTAATGACAAAAAAACTGGACATTTGGATTAAGAGTAGAATCCAATAAATAAAAGCAAAAAAGACACACAAAGACTTTTTTTTTGTCGGAATTCTAGTTGTGCTGGGAAGTCACCAGGGCTGTATGTAGGCTGGGGCGGCAGGGAGAAGGGGCCACAATAGGTGGAATTTTGTACCATGTGTTTTATTTAGGTTTGAAAGTAATTAATTTAGCTAGTTTTTTAGGATTTAACAAGTGCAACTATTTCCTGGGTTGGGACACTCCTGGTTTTGTTGGTTTGGATATTACCAACTAATTTATTGTTGTATTTATATTTTTTTGTATTTAAAACTATCCAGTTATCGTCGCTCAACAAGACACTATCTTAGAAAATCCTTACACACCTTTCCCTTGTGGATAACTATTTGCGCTAAATAGTTCATTAATAACTATATCTTATGTAGTAGTTTTACAATATGCATATATTAACCTGCCTAGTATTTATTCTTACAAGGGCCACATTCCAGTGAGCTTCCCTGGGGCCCCAACAATCTACAGTACGACCCTATAAATCACCTTATAATAGCAGCTGCTGAACACGTTACAGAGTACATGACATGTGTGAGACTTTGCTGCTGTGACATTGTGTATTATTTTTGATCACTATGTGTAGCAAAAATATTTTGTTATTATTATTGCAGTAACGTGTTAGCCAGAAAACTCTATTTGATGTTAAATAATTTTGTGTCAAAAAAGACAAAAGTATTATAGGAGTGATACCTTTATTGGCTAACCCAAACAAATGGTTATATTTGCTAGTTTTCAGAGCACAGAGGCCCCTTCGTCAGGAAAGTTTACAAATGAATGACTGAGGAAAAGGCACAATATGTAAGAGCTGTTACATCAAGACATTTGTACAGTACAACTGTAGGTTTATGGAACCATTAGTTACTGCAGCCAGATATTACCCCACCTCTCACACAGTTTAGGTTGGTACAATGTAATCTTTGTGGTCCGAGGGTCTATGTTAGCAGGACCAGTACATATCTGGCTTATGAATGATATCTGTGTGGCTGGGTGAGATAGGCTCCAACAACACAATGACACAGTCATGATCCGAATGTTGTGGGTTTATACATATATTGTGAGATGTAGCCGGCCCGGCGCTCCCATTAGGCAGCCTTAGGGAGTTGCCTAGGGCGCCGGGACCTGCAGGGCGCCGCTGACTAGAGAAATGCGCTGTTTATCAGTGTCCGCAGCGCATCTCACACATGATCACTGACGTGATAGTCTGTCCGGCGGCGCCTCAGTGAAGTATCTGTCACTGACAGACAGTGTGAATAAAGTTCTTTCCCGACGCCCCCTCCCCTCCCAGCATGCATCGCTCCGCCTCCTGTGTGAAGATGGCGGGGAGCAGCTATAGAAAAGAAAGAAAAGGTAAATAAAATCTAATTATTTATTTATTTAGTGTGTTGGGGGGGGGGGGGGGGGGCGCCGAAAACCCTCGCACCGGCCCTGGATGTAGCAATTCTACTTTTCAGCTTGCACAGGTTATGGAGGAAATCACAATCACATTTCCTTTATAGTAACATCTTTAAGGCACCAAAAGAGAGTTTGGAAGCATAAAAATACATTTAAATGCTTTTTCTTTCCTCATTTGCAAATGCTGTTCAGATTCTCGCTGTAAAAACTGGCTTAAGGTTTGAACAATGTAGCATTATGGATGAAGATAGATACAAAATAACCGAGTAAGAACTGTTGGGACCAGGCACATATGTTTTATTACAGCAAGAACCACAAATTTATATTGTTGCTGGGAAATTTGTATTAATATGTGGATAGTAGTCAGGAGGGTTATTCTAGAACAATGGAGTAGTGAAACAATTTAGTAACAAGGTGTGTTTTGTTTTTAATGGATGAATTGCACACAAGTCTATAATATAAAACTATTGTAAATGTAAAGTAAGTTATATTATTAAAATGGATTTGGGTAAACATATGGTCAGATATTAAACTAGTCTAGTGTGAATTTCATGGTAAACAGCTGTTATGTTATGGTCCTTCAGCAACAATAAATGAAATTAGTCAATAAATTTGCCCTTGATCTAAAAGGTGGTGTTTAAATTAGTTGTGACTTTTGAAAGTGTGTTGACATAATTTGTTGTTTACAATATATAAAATAATTTCATTAATATTTTGTTTTGAGGTTAAAATGTTTTTTTCTCTCCAGTCCTTGGTGTAATTAAGACTATTCCATATAAGTTGTATTTGTTAATGGAATCTGGTAGTAACACCGTTATATAGACAGTTTTTCCATTGTAATTAAGCTTTTACTGCTCCTATTAGTCGGGTCCATGTAACATAACTGACAGTCCTGAGATCAGAATTTTCTGATTGTAACAGCAGAATAGAGAGACCCCGGATTCAGTCTTATATCTCCTTCATTTTGTCAGATAAAGCATAAAATAATGTCTATTTTCCATAAGTGCCATAAATATATCGGTATTTTCTCCTAGTTCAGGCAATGAAGATATTGAAAAAAAGGGTTTTTTTTACGTATTAAAATTGATAAACTCAATTTACTGCAAACTGGACTCTCTAACAAGAGCAATACAAGTCTATCTCATATTTAGTTTAGGAAGAAAAAAATCTTTAAGATACTGTTTTATTCATTGAAAGTGTATTTCCAGAAGCACTATTCATTATCTGAATGGATACATATGTTAGGAAATATTGCTATATTAGCAGATAGGAACTGTCACGCTGTAAAAGCTCAATTTACAAGAATATTGCAATAGTGCAATTCCATTAACATGTACAATTTACTCGATCCATTAATCCCCTGTGTGTTTTCTTGTTGGAAGGTAAAGAACAGAAAAAGGTGTAACATGAAATCAAGCACCGTTCTATAGACAGTAAAGAAATTCACCGGAATGTTCTCGGTTCTCAGGCTACACAATACAAGTTAAGGACAATAAATAAATATACACACCAGCACCTGCCTATAACCTCCTACATCCAAATAGTAAGAATTAGTCCAATCCAAAAACCCATTACTGATCAAAGTAGTGTCTGTTAGTTACCCAAGTCCAACATACAAAATCTCAGCCATGTCACACTAAAATATCCTTCAAAAACTCTTCTGCAAAGTGGAATGTCACTGAGCGCTGCGGAATCAGTGGCGCTATATAAATAAATGGTGGTGATGATGATGATGATGATGGCCAAGGTCTCGTACCTCTCATTACTTCCTCAAATGTACGGCAACTACCCACTCCTACGAGATGGACAAGATCCAATGGTATCCTCATCCCACAGTATCCTCTGGCACTTTCTCTTCAATTCATATACGGTATATATATATATATATCTATATATCACACACGTATATTATATATGGCCTCACATATCGGCACTCTCATAGAAAGAATTGTTGGTCTCCCTATTAAGATACTTTTTGGGGATGGGGAATAATTATTATCTTTTGTTTATATAGCACCAATCATATTACACAGAGCTATACAGAGAATAGAAATCAGTCCTTTCCCCCATTGGAGTTTACAATCTAAATTCCCTACCACAAATACAGTATATACAATATTCTGACCTATTAACCTATCAGTATGTTTTGGGACTGTGGGTGGAAAGCAAAGCACCTGGACCAAGCATGACGAGAACATTCAACTCGACACAGACCCTGGTCTGAATCGAACCCTGGACACCAGGCTGTGAGGTAGCAATGCTAACCACTGTGCCATTGTGCTGCCCAGTAGTACCCAAAGACTGTCAGACATGGTATCAGTCCGTCTGGGTTACCTGTGTCCTGGAGCTATAACTGTGAGGTGCTCCTACAGTGTGAGCAGCTTCTCCACCTGTGTGTGTTGCCTTCACCTACCTCTGGCTCATGGCTGAACCTATCGTGTCATCAGGATCTGTACAAGGCCTCTAGTTATGGGAACCCCCCTTCTCTCTCACTATACTGGGGTCACATAGACCAGCACTGCACTGTGCTTCTATCCATACTTGTGACAAGAGACTCTGACATGTTGCTGGATGTCATCTAGATGTTATATAAGTAAAACCCTTTCACAAAGCTAAGCAGGTTTGATTTCTGGTAAGAAATGGCAGATGGGGTATGTGGTGCAGATAAAAAGGGGAGAAGTCTGGGTGGGGGGGTGGGAGGGGGGAGAGGTGGGAAAGAGATAGATGGATCCGTTAATGTATGTGGCTGAATTATGTGTTAATGAGATGAATAAAAGTTTATTATGCCACATAAAATGCTCCTTGTTATTCCATAAACGGACTAGTGGGTGCCAGACAAAGTTGATAAGTAGTTCAGAGTCTATGATAGATGCTCTCTGATGAGTAGTTCAGAGTCTACGATAGATGCTCTCTGATGAGTAGTTCAGAGTCTATGATAGATGCTCTCTGATGAGTCGTACAGAGTCTATGATAGATGCTCTCTGATGAGAAGTTCAGAGTCTACGATAGATGCTCTCTGATGAGTAGTTCAGAGTCTATGATAGATACTCTCTCATGAGTCGTACAGAGTCTATGATAGATGCTCTCTGATGAGTGGTACAGAGTCTATGATAGATGCTCTCTGATGAGTAGATCAGAGTCTATAATAGATGCTCTCTGATGAGTGGTACAGAGTCTATGATAGATGCTCTCTGATGAGTAGATCAGAGTCTATGATAGATGCTCTCTGATGAGTGGTACAGAGTCTATGATAGATGCTCTCTGATGAGTAGATCAGAGTCTATGATAGATGCTCTCTGATGAGTGGTACAGAGTCTATGATAGATGCTCTCTGATGAGTGGTACAGAGTCTATGATAGATGCTCTCTGATGAGTGGTTCAGCGTCTATGATAGATGCTCTCTGATGAATAGTTCAGAGTGTATGATAGATGCTCTCTGATGAGTAGTTCAGAGTCTATGATAGATGCTCTCTGATGAGTCGTACAGAGTCTATGATAGATGCTCTCTGATGAGTGGTACAGAGTCTATGATAGATGCTCTCTGATGAGTAGATCAGAGTCTATAATAGATGCTCTCTGATGAGTGGTACAGAGTCTATGATAGATGCTATCTGATGAGTGGTACAGAGTCTATGATAGATGCTCTCTGATGAGTGGTTCAGAGTCTATGATAGATGCTCTCTGATGAGTAGTTCAGAGTCTATGATAGATGCTCTCTGATGAGTGGTACAGAGTCTATGATAGATGCTCTCTGATGAGTGGTACAGAGTCTATGATAGATGCTCTCTGATGAGTAGATCAGAGTCTATAATAGATGCTCTCTGATGAGTGGTACAGAGTCTATGATAGATGCTATCTGATGAGTGGTACAGAGTCTATGATAGATGCTCTCTGATGAGTGGTTCAGAGTCTATGATAGATGCTCTCTGATGAGTAGTTCAGAGTCTATGATAGATGCTCTCTGATGAGTGGTACAGAGTCTATGATAGATGCTCTCTGATGAGTGGTACAGAGTCTATGATAGATGCTCTCTGATGAGTGGTACAGAGTCTATGATAGATGCTCTCTGATGAGTGGTACAGAGTCTATGATAGATGCTCTCTGATGAGTAGTTCAGAGTCTATGATAGATGCTCTCTGATGAGTGGTACAGAGTCTATGATAGATGCTCTCTGATGAGTGGTACAGAGTCTATGATAGATGCTCTCTGATGAGTGGTACAGAGTCTATGATAGATGCTCTCTGATGAGTAGATCAGAGTCTATGATAGATGCTCTCTGATGAGTGGTACAGAGTCTACGATAGATGCTCTCTGATGAGTAGATCAGAGTCTATGATAGATGCTCTCTGATGAGTGGTACAGAGTCTATGATAGATGCTCTCTGATGAGTAGTTCAGAGTCTATGATAGATGCTCTCTGATGAGTAGTTCAGAGTCTACGATAGATGCTCTCTGATGAGTAGATCAGAGTCTATGATAGATGCTCTCTGATGAGTGGTACAGAGTCTACGATAGATGCTCTCTGATGAGTAGATCAGAGTCTATGACAGATGCTCTCTGATGAGTGGTACAGAGTCTATGATAGATGCTCTCTGATGAGTAGATCAGAGTCTATGATAGATGCTCTCTGATGAGTGGTACAGAGTCTATGATAGATGCTCTCTGATGAGTAGATCAGAGTCTATGATAGATGCTCTCTGATGAGTAGATCAGAGTCTATGATAGATGTTCTCTGATGAGTGGTACAGAGTCTATGATAGATGCTCTCTGATGAGTAGATCAGAGTCTATGATAGATGCTCTCTGATGAGTGGTACAGAGTCTATGATAGATGCTCTCTGATGAGTAGATCAGAGTCTATGATAGATGCTCTCTGATGAGTGGTACAGAGTCTATGATAGATGCTCTCTGATGAGTAGATCAGAGTCTATGATAGATGCTCTCTGATGAGTAGATCAGAGTCTATGATAGATGCTCTCTGATGAGTAGATCAGAGTCTATGATAGATGTTCTCTGATGAGTGGTACAGAGTCTATGATAGATGCTCTCTGATGAGTAGATCAGAGTCTATGATAGATGCTCTCTGATGAGTGGTACAGAGTCTATGATAGATGCTCTCTGATGAGTAGATCAGAGTCTATGATAGATGCTCTCTGATGAGTGGTACAGAGTCTATGATAGATGCTCTCTGATGAGTAGATCAGAGTCTATGATAGATGCTCTCTGATGAGTAGATCAGAGTCTATGATAGATGTTCTCTGATGAGTGGTACAGAGTCTATGATAGATGCTCTCTGATGAGTAGATCAGAGTCTATGATAGATGCTCTCTGATGAGTGGTACAGAGTCTATGATAGATGCTCTCTGATGAGTAGATCAGAGTCTATGATAGATGCTCTCTGATGAGTGGTACAGAGTCTATGATAGATGCTCTCTGATGAGTAGATCAGAGTCTATGATAGATGCTCTCTGATGAGTGGTACAGAGTCTATGATAGATGCTCTCTGATGAGTGGTACAGAGTCTATGATAGATGCTCTCTGATGAGTAGATCAGAGTCTATGATAGATGCTCTCTGATGAGTAGATCAGAGTCTATGATAGATGTTCTCTGATGAGTGGTACAGAGTCTATGATAGATGTTCTCTGATGAGTGGTACAGAGTCTATGATAGATGCTCTCTGATGAGTAGATCAGAGTCTATGATAGATGCTCTCCTAGAGATGTTTTTCTTATGCTCTTTGCATGTTTCACATGCAATAAAAAGAGAAAACTCAAATCACAGGATGGTTTAATGGAAGCACTTACTTAGCTGCTTCTTGTTCTATGCAATCTGTATAAATAGATGGTGGTCGTTGTTCCTTGTAGAGAATACCTGTGACTCTTAGGCGATAGATATCTGTATCCTCAAATCAGCGTAGATCATAGAGAGAGAAGGGTGTTCATAGTGAAATACCGTATGGTCACTATATCAAAACACAATGCTAAGTGCATACTTACATTATGTAATATGCGAGGGGTAGAATTCCGTGTGATGTTGCCGCAGATCCCTGCAGCTAATCCTGATATCTTGTTCAGGATCTCGCATCATCTCAGTGAACGTAGAGGGGTCAAGGAGAAAACGTTTGGATTTATAGTGAAAAAACATTGATTAAAGGGGTCAATTCAGATACAGCCAAATAAACACTTACATTATGTGAATGATACACAAATCTATCCTCTCCTGATCTCTCACCATCTGTGTTGTCTCGCGGTACTGACTGTCTTTCTGCCACTTCATCTTGGATGTCTTCTCCCCAACTCAAACTCAATCTTTCAAAAACTGATTTAATAATATTCCCACCCAAAAGCAGAAGCTTCCTGCCTGATATTTCTATTTCTGTTGACACCCCGCAAGCTCGTTGACTAGGTGTAATCCTTGACTCACAACTATCTTTTGTTCCCCACATTGACTCTTCATTTACCTCATGTTACATACATCTAAAAAACATTTCCAGAATAAATACATATCTCACACAAGACACCGCAAAAACTTCATGTACTCATTATCTCCCGCATCGACTATTGCAATTCCCTCCTTACTGATCTTCCCAAAATCAAACTCGAGCCTCTACAATCTACTTTGCACTCAGCAGCTAGAGTGATTCTCCTTGCAAATCGTTCTTCCTCTGCTGAGTCACTCTGTCAGTCTCTACTAGAGATGCTCACTGACCCCCGTGTTTTGGTTTTGGTTTTGGATCTGGATTACCGTTGTGTTTTGGTTTTGGTTTTGCCAAACCGCCATTGCGTGTTTTGGTTTTGGTTTTGTTTGGTTTTGTTTTGCAATTTGTTAAAAAAATGACATTTGTTTGGCCTAAAATAACATAATTTAGGTATTATTTGGTACCTACATTATTATTAACCTCAATAACACTAATTTCCAGTCATTTCCATTCAATTTTGACCACCTCCTAGGTCACAATATGATTTTCATACACTTTCAAAGAAAATTTGCTGCAGTTCTTGCTAGTGATAAAAAAAAGGCCATTGTCATGCCTGGGCATAAGACCAAAAATCCACCTCTTAAGTGTGGAATTATTTTTACACAAATCCTGACAACAGTTGTCTATCCATTTGTAGCATTTTTAAAGCCACAGTTAGTAGAGGTAGGGACCTTAACCATCTGGGATCCTCATCCATGTTACGTCATTTTTCAGCGAGTTCTTGGAAAGCTTTTAGGAAAATTAGAAACTTAGGTTAAAAAAAATAACAACAAGCAGTCCAGTATCATCTGCCTCCCTTCTCTCATCTACATCCCAGCACCTGCAATCTACCCCCCAACACCTTCATCATCAATATCCCCAGAACCAATAATTTACAGTTAAACAATCCTTTGCAAGAGGAAGCAAGTATGAAATCTAATAATGTGTCCAATTATTGCTCTGTCCCTGCGCTGATACAGCCTGTGACCTAACCCTGCTCTCTCCCTCTGTCACATGGCGATGGATAGCTGTGGAGGTACTTATGTTTTTCAAATCTCGCGAGAACCGAGCTCAGAAATACGAATACGTCACAATTAAGTTTTTGCCTCGATTTTGATTCCGAATGGGTGGGAGAGTACCGAGCCTGCTCGGCTCGGTACTCTCCCGCCCATTCGGTAATTCGGATGGATTCAGATCTCGGGGAACCGAGCCCGCTCATCTCTAGTCTCTACATTGGTTATCTGTATTTCAACAAATCCAATATAAAATACTTCTACTAACATACTTCTCTCAAAATATCTCCCAACTCGACACCTCCGTATATGTAGAAGCGTTACTAAAACACACTGTACAGGCTTCTCCTCCTGACATTAGCCCTTTAACATCAGAAATACTACAGTCGCCCCTGACCATGACATCATTTCGGCGTCCCGGCATCTATATTTGTCGCATTGGAGAAAGCTCAGCTTTTTCAACAGTCGGATTTTGTGCTCTGTCAGGGATGAGAAGTTCGGGTAATCTATAGCGGGGTAGGTGGTGTCGGGTTTGTGGCAGCCGCACTACCCAACCCAACCCCATATAGGGGTCACTTAACAGGACAAGGTGTCAGTAAATTAAAAATCAATATTTAGTCCAAGAGGTGTCAGCGTCTGCAGCGTGAATGTACACTGTGCTTCCGTTTCATTAAGGGTTTTGTTAACATCATCTCCTCTCCAGTGTCTTTTAACCTTCTCTATGCCCGTGAACTGGAGAGTTGTGGGGTCCTTATTATGATGAAGCTTGACGTTAAAAGACACTGGAGAGGAGGTGATTTCAACAAAACCCTTAATCAAATGGAGTAATTGAGTTTCAGCATCAGGGAATCGTTGGCTGTCTCCTGTCATCGGGGCTTCTACACATAACTTGTTTTTTTACACATGACACAGACTAAATATAGAAATCCTTGACCAAAACGACGATGAAGACAGATGCATTTTTGCGGCGGACGAACCTATACGCTAGACACAGACCCTGCTAGCTGCACATATCCTAAGCTGTGCACTACTCAGAATAAAGCTGGATGGAAGTGTATAATGATACACAAAATGTCACTATTCTCTGTATTCATCTAGATCAGCACCTCTGTGTGTAATATCTGTGTAAATGTCTGTCTTCGTCTTGGTAGAAATCCTGTAACAATTTAAGTGCAATTAAGTGGGGCATGATAATTATATGTAATCAGTGTGTGTACTTTACCAACAGTACAAATCTGAGACCCAAGAAAGTGGATGACTAATAATAATAAAATAATGTACATCCAGGATACATGGAGTAATGTTCTTTATGTATCAAATGATTGTTAAGGTGTTCATATAACATCAAACACAATCAGCCTTTTGGAGCTTAGGCCGCATCCTGCGCTGCACAAATATTGTAGTCAGATAATTACTGTACTAAAGGTCAGACCGTCGTTATGTTCAGCTGGTCCTAATGAACATTGTAACATTGTTTAGAGCCAGATCAGATATTGCTCAGCATCGGTGACCAATCAATAGAAATAGAAGACTGCTGCCAATTGGGGGGGGAGGGGGGTTACAAAAGGTGATGAAAGTACCAGTAAAGTGTCAGTCAAAATATCAAATGTATGGTAACAATTGGCAGGAATCTTCCGAATGAACTAGGATCAGTGATGTTGGAAGAGAATTATGATATAGTGGGTTTAACAGAGACTGAATAAAAGTCGGGACTGGCCAGTGATTTGGGGAGATTATAGCTTGTTTAGGAAGGACTGAGGGAAGTGATTTGTGTCTATGCCCAGCAGGAATAATCTGTTCATTTCTTATTGGTAGATATATGGCAGTAAAAGCCGCAGTAACGCGCGGATTGAGGTTTGTTGTTACATTATTACAAACTGAAGCCAAGAATTTTTTTCTGTTTTTTTAACTATTAGTTTAAAAAGTGATTTGTGGCAAATTAAGCCAATTTTTGTTTAATCGTATAAGACTACGGGCTCATCCAGTGGTAGATGAACCAACTAGAGGAGAAGAACTGCTGGATTTCCTATTACTATCTAATAGAAGAGATATTATATAATGTACAGGGGTCTTTATGGGACAATGATCACAAATTGGTAACGTTGGATTTCAATAAAAATGTTTTATAAGAGACCAATAAAGACTATGAATTTTGAAAGGACAAAACAATCAGCTGAAAGAAAGTGAATCCTGTATAACTGTGACAACATGTTGCAAATGGTGTTCAATGAAAGTAATAGTCCAGTAAGACGTGACGATGCCTCACCTGATGGGCTCCCTTTATACCCCACCGGAACAGACAGAATTACATAGGAAACATGCTCATTGATGGATAATTACTGGTACTAATGCTGGTGGAAGTGCTCCTAAACCATTCATCAAAGGGCTCTGCCACAGTGATGGGGCACCCATGAGAAAATTCTAATGGCCCAAACGTTGGGTGGATCAGTGACCTACTCCCAAGGAAAGCTGGCAGAATTAGGGGCCTGATTCATTAAGGGTCTTAACTTGAGAAACTTCTTATTTCAGTCTCCTGGACAAAACCATGTTACAATACAAGGGGTGCAAATTAGTTTTCTGTTTTGCACATAAGTTAAATACTAACTGTTATTTCATGTAGCACACAAATACTTGATAGCTTATTTGTACACTGAAATTTAAAGTTGATATTTGTGTCCTACATGAAAAAACAGTCAGTATTTAACTTATGTGCAAAACAGAAAACTAATTTGCACCCCTTGCATTGTAACATGGTTTTGTCCAGGAGACTGAAATAAGAAGTTTCTCA
This sequence comes from Mixophyes fleayi, assembly GCF_038048845.1. Lineage (NCBI taxonomy): Eukaryota > Metazoa > Chordata > Amphibia > Anura > Limnodynastidae > Mixophyes > Mixophyes fleayi. The sequence goes on from NC_134408.1 coordinate 154,697,993, forward strand.
AGTTAAGATCCTTAATGAATCAGGCCATAGTTTATACTTGCCAACTCTCCCGTAAAGTCCGGGAGACTCACGAAATTCCGGTCAGTCTCCCGGACTCCCGGGCGAGCTGGCATTTCTCCCGCATCCCGAAATGAACTTACTAAAATGACGCGATTCACCCGGAATCACGTCATTTTGGCCCCGAAACCCGCAATAAAAATCAGCATTTTGCTTAAGGCGCGATTCAAGGCACCCCGCCCCGCCCTCTAGCCCCGCCCCTCTCCCGGACGTAGCCTACTGGAAGTAGGCAAGTATGCCCTAGTTTGTTTTTATACTACACCATGACCCGCAAATTGGGGTTCAGTTCTGTGAACTGTGGTTAATGGAGCCTAAAGCTGGAATATGGCGTCAGAGGGGTGCTCAGGGGTGTAAGGTCTAGTAATATAAATGTAATGTAAAGAGCTACTGACCATAACAATCCTCCTGATTCCCCCAGTGGTTGTTTCCATATTTACTCAGTGTTCTTTATTTACATTTGAAATCCCGTCCCTGATATCAGACATTAATGAGGCATGAACTACACATATGATGGTTACTACTGAGGTACAATAAGATCCTTTTACCAGTATCTTATGTTTTCTATGATAAGTACAATAGATGATTTCTCCCCTTAATAACATTTATTAATGTAACATTATAATCAGACTTTGAGCACAGTGAATAAACTGTTAAGCTGTATTTACTGCGGGGCCTTGTTCCAGTCACCCTGACAGTGGGGGGAAAGCTGTAGAAAACTGAGTGATCTTAGGCCTCTCCGCGGTCAGACTAAGCTGTTCCTTCAAGCATTGAATGGACATTGAAGTAGGAATTAGTCCTGATACAGATCACAGCTGTTCCCTGCAAATCGCTCTCTCTCTGTCACATGTGGGCTCCATAGAGGTGCAGAGCTTGGAGAAATGAGCTTGTAGAGTTGAATGCTTCAGGCAAGCTGTGCTGCTCTCATTTATATGAGAGCTGTGAAATGTTGTTTTATAGACCCATGAAATGTATCTTCTGTGTTTTTACAGGAGACCATAGGAAGGAGTTCAATAATAGCTGTCATTGTAGGTAATATCCAGCCATGAACAAACATCATCATCATCATCATCATCATATGTTTGTAAAACAACACAAAGCTCTGTAGCGCTGGCCCAGCAGGGTTATAAGTCATATAAACTACAAGCAGACTAGATAAACACTGATAAACTTTCCAGGTAAATCCTCAGAGCGGCCAGATGCTTGGTCACAAATGATTTGAATTGACCAGATCCCCTGACCTGCACCAGCTGCTCCATAAAATAAGGTATTTGGGGACCATGGAGAACATTTCTTGCACTTAAATAATAAATCTCTCAAATATACAAACTTGCTGCGATTGGTTCCCAGACTCTTCCAGTCCTCGTCATGTAGCGATTGTTGTGTGTTTGGTTTTACAGTCAATCATACACCTGCAATAGTTTTATTTAGCCTCCTGATTGCTTCTATTCCCCCATAATCTGGGGGTGCCAGGGGGCCCTGCCTCAACTACCCTTTTCTTTAGTCCCCCCTCTTCCCCCCATCCCCACCCACAACACAGAGACAATAGGAGTTGTGTTTCAGGAGTGGACACTCAGAGGGGGTAGTATCAGTTGGGGGGTAGGTTAGGTTATAATTAAGAGGGGGTTTTAAGAGAGTGGTTAAAAGACTGAAGGTTGGGGGGGAGTCTCCTCAGGTGGGGTAGGGCGTTACACAAGTAGGGAGCAGCACTGGAGAAGACTTGAAAGTAGAAGTCAGAGGTGGTTACCAGAGAGGAGAATATGTGCAGCTCACAGTGGATGTGAAGTTTGTGATGATGTCAGATAGATATACGTGAAGTGGTCACAGTTTTGAAGGTGAGAGTGCGAAGCTTGAATTGAATTCTGGAGCAAATGGGGACCCAGTGCACAATGGCGCAGTGGACATGGAGCAAAGATAAAGGAAGATCAGTCTTTTAGGATGGATTGTAATGGAGAACAATGGGTGAGAGGAAGGCCAGACAATGGGAGGTTGAAGATAATGAGAGAATGGATAAATGAGTTTGTAATGTCCTGTTTGAGAAAGGAGCCTTAGACTTTGTCAATGGTTTAAAGGAGGAAGCCACAAGAGAATGCAGGGACTGGATGCATAGTGTGAAGGCAGAATGAAGGATGGCACCAAAGCTTTGGGAACATGGGGTGATTGTTGTACCATAAGGGAGGTAAGAGGAGGGGTAATATCACTATGAGGAAGGAAGATGAGGAGCTCTGTTTTGGACATATTGATTTATTAAGAAACATAAATCCCGATACCTGCAGAATTTTGCGCATGCCCAGAACTGAACCAGAGAATGCAGCAACATTCAATTAATCTGTGACCCTTACTACAGTCTACAGCCTATGATTTCATGGGGGAAAGGGGAGGGAAGGGGTGTTTGCCCCTTGTCAATAAGGGCGGCCAAGCTGGAGTGCACATAGCACCATCCAATTCCAGGTAGGTCCCAGAGGTCGTGTCTCTTGCTCCAGCTACAGGTCTCCTGTGTATGCCGATTACTAATGATCATGGTCACGTGGAACAATGTAAAAATGCATTTTATGTACAGTAGAAATTAATAATATCGTAATACATTTAATGTAAATAACTTTTTTTTTTCTCTCAAAAGGTTTTTATTAAGTTTTTAGTAAAAGAATATGTAACAAACATAGCAGTTACCACAGAGTACAGTGCATAATGTAGATCCAATAAATCAGTCAGAACTGCCCATAAACCATCAAAAAAGTAACAAAAAACAATAACACAGGAAACATTCAAGTACACATAAGACAGAGACTGGAGGAGGGAGACAGAGAGGGGGGCAGGAGTCGGAGAGTAAAATGCTTTGTAATTAACATATTATTAACAGGTGACTTTAATTAAATAGCTTTTTCTGTGCATTCTTTTGGGACTTTATATCCCACATAAGTGTTGGACGTATCCTGCAGTGTCTGATAGAGCAGAGCGGTCCTAGACCCGTATTCATCACCAGACGTATCCTCACATCCGCTCCTTGTTGAATACGGACAATATGTTTGTTCTGTGTGCTTTAAAGAATGAGGGCCATAGAGTTTTAGGTAACATTGAGACATCCGGTTGGAGATGGAAAAGAGGCATTTGGGGGATAACTCTTCCAGATTGGGGGGGGGGGGGGCTGTTCCACTTCTGGGGAACACTTCATAGGAGTGTGGGCACCACCTAGGATGCCCATAGAGCTTTCACTACCCCTGTTCTTACTACATAAATCTCAATAGACGAGTGATACAGATATAAGAATGATTAGTTAATGTGAATACGCTCCTGTTCTCTACAAAGAGATGAGAGTAAGCAGTGCAAAGGCTGATGGAAAAAGCAGTTAAGTCGCTTGTAATACTGGTGGGTTTTCAAAGCTCACTGAGAGCAGTTGGATATCTGCTTATTAACTGTGTGAGGACGAGATCTCAGTGTCACACTCCAATGACTTGTCATCCGCGTCTTCTAATCAGGAAAGATACTGCTGCTTTTGCCTTTTAATATTAAAATGGAACAACCAATAACAGACATGTGACTCAGCCGTCCTACATTAGCCATGTACAATGCAAATAGATTTAGAACATTCAGTGTGATTTGCACACTGCCAAAAGACATAAATTCAGCTCAAATATGTGCTCCATTATGTTAAAGCTGATTTCACATTTAATGTTCTGAGCCTTGAAGCTGCAGCCATGAATCCTCTGACAGAAATTCACTCAGAAGTTGGAAGCATCAGATATTGTGGGTTAAATACAAACACATCTCTGAATAGGCAGCTGGGAGAACAACCTCAGACGCTACAAGGACACAAACAGCTCATTTTTCACTCGACTTAATCACAGCAAATACCCAGAGCCTTAAACCAAAGAACTTAAAGAGGAGAAACCAGAGCAGCTGACAAACATTGCGGTGGAGAAGAAATGGCGGATAAACCACTAATTACAACGCAATCCAATCCTCACTAAATCTGTGTGTGATCCTTTTAATGCTGATAGGAGAGGAGTAAAACACATTATACAAAGTAGACCGCAGATGCTTTTATTTCACACACATGCACAACACAAGCAACACACACACAACACATAGAAACAAAACAACACATACACACACTACACATACACACATGCATAACACAAGCAACACACACACACAACACATAGAAACAAAACAACACATATACACACTACACACACCATGCACGAACACCACGCACACACACACACACGCACACACACACACAAACAACACATAGAAACAAAACAACACACACAACACATAGAAACAAATCAACACATATACACACATACACAACATGCACACACAAACAACATACACAACACATAGAAATAAAACAACACACACACACACAACACATAGAAACAAATCAACACATATACACACTATACACATACACAACATGCACACACAAACAACATACACAACACATAGAAACAAAACAACACATACACACACTACATACACATTGTAAAACAGTTTTGCCATTTAATATTCCTGTATGTCAGTCTTCATAAACTGATTAATGTCCTGAGGTACTAGGGCTAGATTTACTAAATGGCGGTTTAATGAAACCACCAGCTTTCGGCAGTTTTAAAACCACCGGATTTACTAAAGGCCAAAACGGCAAATTTTTTCATTGCATTATGGGGACAATATTATTGGGACATATGAGTATATAATTATATTAAATGGTCAATACTATTTGATTGTTAATGGGGAATATAATTATTTATGATGCACACATGTGGCATTACATAATGCACCCATAATATAATAATACAATAATGTTGTCACCTTTATATAATGAAAAATAGGGGCAGCACGGTGGCTCAGTGGTTAGCACTGCTGCCTCACAGCACTGGGGTCATGAGTTCAATTCCCAGCCATGACCTTATCTGTGAGGAGTTTGTATGTTCTTCTCGTGTTTGCATGGGTTTCCTCCAGGTGCTCCAGTTTCCTCCCACACTCCAAAAACATACTGGTAGGTTAATTGGCTGCTATCAAACTTACCCTAATCTTTCTGTCTCTGTGTCTATATTAAAGAATTTAGACTGTAAGCTCCAATGGGACAGGGGCTGATGTGAGTTCTCTGTACAGCGCTGCGGAATTAGTGGCGCTATATAAATACAAATAAGATAATTAGAAATGATTTAAAACCCATTGTACTCAGATCTGCTAAGTTCTGGTGTGTTCGGTTCTCTGAGCATCTCTAATATATTGAAGATTAATTATATACACATCGCACATGCTTTTTTAATATATATTAGACTGGAGCCTGTATATATTATCCAAGTATAATTTAAAAATTTGAATATATGTAAATTTGCATCCTGTGGTAATTCTTAGTGCAATATTACAAATACATATTCTGAAACTATTAATTAGAGGGTGAATAGATGTATATCTACAGTTATATGGGGTGTAATATAATGATACATTCTGTCAGTTCTTCCACCACATTAAAGCATATGAAGGGTCAATAATACATTTGTTATTACATAATACACTATCCCGTGTTATTCCCATTTTCCCAGAAGAGAGAATCCAGCTGTTATACCAGAAGAAAACACATTATTGGTTGGGTCTCTGGAGAGTCTGAGGTCTGGAGATCAAATTTACAGAAAGTGATGAACAAGTCTGGATATAGATCCTGTTAATTGTGTAATAGAAACACAGGGCGATGTCTATAGGAGTCCAGTAGTTACACTGGTGTTAAATGAAGTCTGTGTTCTATTCAACGGGAGATAGATGACCCCCATGTTATACAATGTAGAGCATCTTTTAATTGTCTCCCCTTCTATTATTGATAGGGGAATGGATCTGCGGGACCAGTATGGAAATAGAGTTTGTCCCTATTTTTCCCGTCACTGTCATGTGACTACAGCCTGTCCTGGTCTCTCCATAGATGTATCTCACTGGCACTCTTTATATTTTCATTTATTGAAGTGAAGAACCTCTGACATTGTGATCTGATATAAAAGTGCATTGAGTTGACCTGTCTGATCAGGACTCTTACTGCAGCGCTGGACACCGTCCATAAGGCTCATTTTTTAAATGACTTTTTTAGCTGATTTACAGAAATGGATTTGATACACTTTACATTCATAGTTATATTAAACTAACATGTCCTCTATTATTAGAGGTAAAATGCAGCTTTATAAATTATACGTAGCAGCAGTGACCATTACTATGGGACACGTGGTTCAGGGGCCACTAATGTGTGGTATCATTACCTCACCCAGTGGCGGTGTGTCTGTTGGTGGGGGGAGCTGTAAGAAATAAAAATAAAAAAATTCTCCATTGCCACTGACTGCCGGGCGTGACGTCATCAAGTCACGCCCGACAGTCAGTGAGGAGCGCCGCAGCATGAAGACAGAAGAGAAGAAGAGAAAAGAAAAAAAAGAACCTAACAAAAGGTAAGTAAAGAAACTGAGAGTCAACGGGAGGAAAACAGAAAGGGACAGTGCTATAAAGAAGGGGCAGAGAGGCACAGAGGGAAAAAAAGGGGCAAAGAGGCACAGAGTGAATAAAAAGGGGGGGAAGCAGCATGGAGGGCGCAGTGTGAGCATAAGGGGGCACAGTGTAGTTGTGAAGAAGGGGCACAGTAATGTGTGTGTGATGGCACAGGGGGCTTGTGGTAATGTAGTGTGAGGAGTGGTGGCTAATTAATGGGCGCTATTTTGTTTGTAGGGTGATGGGAAGGCAATTTAATAGTGGGGATTATTAATTTAAGATTGGGTGGTTTGGGGGCTATTGAATGTCGGGGTGAGTTTGGGGAGAATGAGGTCTATTTATTAAATGTGACTATGAATTATTTAATGGCAGTGATGGTTGCGGGAAATAGGTATTGCTGGGGCTGTTTGCATGAAGGGAAATAGGTTTATTTATTGAATGTGAATACTATTATTTTAATGTTGGGGCTGGAGGAAGGCCTAATTATTAATCGTGGGTGCTATTGATTTAACGCCGGGTCTGGCTGTAATTTTCTAAATGTAGCCATTTTTTTTCCCAAATAGGTCCTTCTACATTCCAGGATCCAGATAAGCCGCAACTAAAGCAACCAGCAGCCACAGGTGGAGAAAGTGAGAAGAACAGGTAGGAGAGAGCAGCAGAGTGTGTGAAATGTTGTGATTCTAGTAGGGACAATGGCAATTTTTAGTGAGTGTTGTGCCCAATGTAAGGTGCAGGCCAAGACTGAACTCTTTCTGTACACACTGCATTCTTCCTATACTACACTGTGGTGCTAGATGTCCTGAAAGTCAGGAGTGCTGGGACATATGTGACGCTCTGGTGAATTCAGGACCTAGTGATTTTGATGTTCTAGCCACGCCCCAACGGCGCATTGACACGCCCCCAAATGTATGACCACACCCCCATATATTTTTTTAGCTTACTCGACTATGAGGGGGCCCCATGAATTTGTTGTACCGGGGCCCTGAATTCCTCTTGGCAGCCCTGCCAAGAAGCAAAGGTCTTCAGACCCTTCTCCACCTAGGAAGTGCCCTATTCCACAGAGACCGAATCTTCAGCAATTCCACCCAAAGCAATTCCTGGGTGGGAACCTAATCTCTACAACAAACCTAAAAAATGTTTTAAAAAAATCACCCTGTGTAATCCTCCTAGACTTAGGGAGCCAGCGCCCATGACGGTACCCACAGGTCAATGTGGAAATAACATGCAATGCTGAAAAAATGGAAAAAAGTGTTAACATGTAATTAATGTCAATAAGATCAAAATTATAAATTATTCTAGCTGCCAAAAGACCAGGGCAACAAAATGTGTGCATAGTGCAAAAAGTGCTTGGTGTCCCCTTCACAGTGGCTGACTGACAGGGCACCCCCCCCCCCACCATGCCTTGTGCTTTCCAGCATCCAACCATTCAGCTCTTGGCCAGAGGACCAGCGCAGCCTTTCTACTACTGAGGGGGCCCTTTCATAACCTCTCTGATGAGGTATTACATCGTTAGAGGAATAACTCAGCTCAATCTGTTGTTACCTAAATAGGCAGCAAAATCCCTTAAGTGGTTACAACAGAACTGTGTAGGGAGAGAAAGCTGACTCTTTAGTAAATAGACTTAGATAATGACACCCCAGCAATGTTATTTCAGGCTTCTATAGTAAACTTTACAACTTGAAAAACTCAACAGAAGATCCCTAGACGTTTACAGTTTCTCTCGTAACTCCCCAAGCTCTCCAGCCGCAAATCTCTGAGACAGAAACAAAACACTATCCAGTTAATGAGGTCCTCCTCAGCCCTTGATACAGATGGATTTTATGTCCAGTACTATAAAAAATTGGGCAATCAATTAGCCCCACTCCTTACTGATCTACTTCAATTATCTTATGTCTTACAGTGGTTAATGTCCTGTTTGCGTTTTTAAGATTGACCTAAAATTAAAGTTTTCCACCCGGCAAAGTAAGGTTTGTCTCTGGCCCAACAAGACCTGGACAACACTTGACTTGATCCACCACATACGTTTCTCCAAAACCCCCTCATTATTAATTAGTTCTTGATACTGAAAAAACCCTATGATTGCATTGCTTGACTTTTTACATTGACACCTTAACAGCTTTAAGTCTCCTGGGGTAATTCCTGATGGGATTCAGTGCACTCTACCACAGCCCTTCAGTCAGTCCTTGTGAATGGGGAAAGGGAAAGGGAATTCTTAAGGCTACCCCCTCTCACAATATGAACATCTTGACCAGGCTTTGATATTTCTTCCTAACTCTACCAAATAGAGCCACTACTAAAATATTTTCTTCCTAAATCACATGTTCTTAGTGGTTGCCTAGGTTAGGTGGACTGGGAGTCACAAATTTTAAGAAGTACTACTGCGCAATCTGATTGGTGCATGCACACAGTGGCACTCTCCATGGGGCAAAGCTTTGGGCAAATATCTAGTCGGAAGCATACGTCTTATAATCTTTACTATGGCTGCATCTGCGGCAGAGAACCTCAGATGCACACACTCATCCCATAACTCATCACCTGATCCCATCTCCTTCTCTGCTGATACCTATTTGGTATAACCCAACATTCACCCAGATTTTTCTATATTAACATTTATTAAATGTTATATTGCTAATGTTACATTTCGGAAAGATCTGAACTATTTTCCCCCTTTTTGCAAATTTATAATCATTATATTCTCTCCTAAACATCTTTCACCTATAATTATAATTTAGGCACTTTTACCAGTCCTCCTTTGGTCTCATCAGTTCCAGAACCCTTGCTGCTATTGAACGGGGGCCTGATCTTAATCGATATAACTCATAGCTCCTCTCCTTTTTAAGCTATATTTGAAGTAGACGTAGGGCTGGATGGATATTTGGCAGGACCTGCAATCCTCCTTCAATGTTCCGATCAAGGAGAATGCTTACAAGCTCTTATACTGCTGGTATCAAACGCCAGAATATATTCCAACATTGGAAGGACTGCTAACAGACTGGCAGATTTGCTGGGACTGCCCCACTCCAATAATTTTGGTCAGAAGTGAGATCTTTATCATCATTTTAGCTGGTGTCCATTCAAATGGCAGATACATTTTCCTCCACCTCCCAGTTCCTAACATACTTAAGCATCTAAAATCCATCGGCATGTCTTCAGAAAGGCCAACTACCAAATAATAAGGTCCTGGAAGAAACCAAATCCCCTACTCTCACTGCAGTCGTCAAAAGAATCTAGTACACTCATTAAAGGTAGTGAATGATCAGTGCATTCTGAAATTCATCATCATCCTTCTTCAAGACATTGTTGGCGGGGGTGCAATATTACAAATTACCTTTCCCCGTTTTTAATGCACGTCTATGTATAAGCTTTTTAGTGTGTACTCCTCCTTGACACACTGATGGACCTGAGAGATCCCACCCTTCCATGTCTCCACTCAATCTCCATTCTTAAACCCCTCTATCTTCTCCACCTCTTCTTATCTTGAGATTAGTACAAGTTTATTTTGTCAGGATTGTTTCCACTGTGTCTATACTCTACCATGTTTATGATGTACTAATTCACAAACCTCCGACCCCCTCTAAGTGTACATACCGCTAGAGATTACTCCTCTATTACTCATCACGTTATAGAGCCAGGATATCTCTGTACTCGAGCTGCTCTAAGTATACAAACCGCTAGAGATCACTCCTCTATTACTCATTACGTTATGGAGCCGGGATATCTCTGTACTCGAGCTGCTCTAAGTGTACATACCGCTAGAGATCACTCCTCTATTACTCATTACGTTATAGAGCCAGGATATCTCTGTACTCGAGCTGCTCTAAGTGTACATACCGCTAGAGATCACTCCTCTATTACTCATTACGTTATAGAGCCGGGATATCTCTGTACTCGAGCTGCTCTAAGTGTACATACCGCTGGAGATCACTCCTCTATTACTCATTACGTTATAGAGCCGGGATATCTCTGTACTCGAGCTGCTCTAAGTGTACATACCGCTGGAGATCACTCCTCTATTACTCATTACGTTATGGAGCCGGGATATCTCTGTACTCGAGCTGCTCTAAGTGTACATACCGCTGGAGATCACTCCTCTATTACTCATTACGTTATAGAGCCGGGATATCTCTGTACTCGAGCTGCTCTAAGTGTACATACCGCTGGAGATCACTCCTCTATTACTCATTACGTTATAGAGCCGGGATATCTCTGTACTCGAGCTGCTCTAAGTGTACATACCGCTGGAGATCACTCCTCTATTACTCATTACGTTATAGAGCCAGGATATCTCTGTACTCGAGCTGCTCTCACCCATCTGAGCTGAATCATCCTTCAGCGCAGATAACTTTTACCTCCTCTATTATGTACTAATTGTTTGATGTCTTCAATAAAAACAATTTGAAACAAAATGTTATAATTTTGGTACAATAATGGGTGAGCATAAAGTACGGTGAGAGGACACATGGAAGAATATACTTTAGGGAAAAAACACAACTTAATTGTGCATGGACACATATATATCACAAAGCATCTAACATGATGTTAATGGCATATGAAATGGAAAACATGGTATGAATACGTCTTTGCTCTTACAACGCCATATTTTAGAACGTTTAACCATTTTGACACCTTAAGAAATATAGATTGCTATTATTCCTATGACATTATGGTTTCCACTGAGAGATTCCTCCTAGACACACTTTTCTGTACTTATCTGAGAAATAATCAATGAGAAGATTTAGCCATTTGGTTACATTGCTGTAGAATGAAGCTATAATGTCAGGGGTGAGAATCACAGCCCCCTCCTCACACACATAACAATGTTGCCGTCATCTGAGCTGTTTAGATCAATAAACATAATTCTGAAAATCTATTCTCACTACAACATAGTTTTATGCTCTGCGCTAAAGCTACATTTCCAGTGTAAATGAGGCTACAAGGTGACTTTGTACAGTGCCTACTGGCTGCACCTTATTGCAGAGTCTATGATCATTTACTGTCAGTTTGTTACGGTGAAGTACGGTCATGTACATATAGGTGTATGAGAGAAAAAAAACATTTCTGTGACGTGTTTGTCTCCTCTACACAGGTCTCATTGTTCTGACACTGGCTGTTTGCTGGATGCCCAACCAGGTCCTCCGGATCATGGCTGCCAGCACACCAAAGCAGGAATGGTCTATCCGTTACTTCCGTATCTACATGACGTTGCTTCCAGTTGCTGACACCTTCTTCTACCTGAGCTCTGTGGTGAATCCGCTTTTATACAACATCTCCTCCAAACAATTCAGAGATGTCTTCCTGCAAGTTCTTCGATGCCACCTCACCCTGGAACATGTCAACAAAGAAAAGCTTCGGAGAGTTCATCTGAACTCTGCTGCCAACAGCACCCACTATAAACGTCCTCTGATTTCTATGTCCTTAAAAAGAAATCGTTCATCTAAAAGTACTAATGACAATTTATGCAGCACTTTTAAGAGTGACCCTGGACATGAGAGCAATGAAACGCCTCTGAAATCACTAGGATCTGATACAGAAATAGTACTACAAGCACCAGACAGAGCTGGACGCAATGGTGTTAGTGAAAGTGAAATCTGAGCGGTTTTCATTGTAGAATATTGTTTCAGGTGTATGAACAAGATTCCCAGTTATATCCAAACATCTACTTGTGCTTTTATTATTATAATAGTTTATTTATAGTGCCAACATGATGACAAGGTGAGGATAGTAACACACACATTAAGGACACAGACATGCAGAGACAGTGACGGTTCAGGTTTATGGACCTGTTCTTCTGACCCCAACGTAAACTAAGAACCAAATTCACATAAGTGACGATCAAAAAATTATAATAATATTAATTGTAATTAGCTCAGGATAAGATCTGTGAATATGACGTTAAATAGTCTTTAGAATTATTTATTGAAATGATTTTATTTACATTTACACAGGTAGTCTGTAACGTCTGTCAGTTGGACAATAAATCTGCCATTTTTATTACAGCATTCAACACAGTTTTTGGGGAATTTAACCCCAAAATCTTCAAGTCATAGAATACTGACTGGAAAATGTATTTCTGGGTCTAGGTAAAGGTCAGGAGCTCCAAGTCACCAATTCTCCAATTATACCTCTTATCCAGGGCATTTGTACACGTCTTAATGGGTTCAGCTCTTCCAGGCTCCTTCATGTCAAATTAAATCTAATTTGTGTGTTCTATATTGTCTGAAGATTTTAGCAAATAAAGTGAAAAGCAATATTAATACTGGACAGAAGGGGCACAAAGGAGGGGAAAAGTTCAACCAAAACATCCCATGAACAGGAGAACAGGCAGCATCTCATCTACAGGTAAACCTCAGGGAAATTACAATTTAAAGCAATTGATGGTCATTTTTTAGTTTATGTCTAATAAACGCTTCTACATTTTGAATCCTTCCCTTCAAGGATCTCCTACAATTTTCTAGCTCGATACAATCACTATTTTCCACTCCCTGATTTCCCAGAATGACATTTGTCATGGTCCAATCTGTGACACTTTCAGTAGATGAATTCCCTTTTATAATAATTCCTTTTCCCATATTTTACACAACAATATGTACCTAGACACAGTATTTCGTACTATCACGGCACCTACCAGGACTTTGTGTGTATTAAACAAGTGTTCGATACAGTAATTCATGTTTTAATATTACAAAAAAATCTGTATACAGAATATAGAACTTAATATGCTTGTTCAGATAACAGAGGTAAAGATATGTTACTGTATAGATGGATTTATTCATGAAAACATTTTATATTCTGCAACAAATTGTTCAGTATAATAAACCACTTTATTTTGTTTTACAAGTCGCCCTGCATTTTTTCTGCCATTTTAATTAAAGTGTGGGATGTTCTTATACGTTTCCTTCAAATCTGAACTTAAAACAAGATTTTCACTGTAGATAGTTAGTGCGGGGTCCTCGGATTACTGGGCTATGTGCACTCAGCCCAAAAAGAAACGTGGACCTTTAACTGTTAATTCTAGATAGATAGTTAGGTGGATAGATAGATAGATAGATAGTTAGGTGGATAGATAGATAGATAGATAGATAGATAGATAGATAGATAGATAGATAGACAGATAGATAGATAGATAGATATTAGATTAATAGATAGTTAGATAGGTAGAGATAGATAGATATGAGATATATAGATAAATAGATATGATTAATAGGTATATAGATAGATATGAGATAGATAAATAGATATGAGATAGATATATAAGAGAGATATATATTAGATAGATAGACAGATAGATAGGCAGCATGGTGGCTCAGTGGTTAGCACTTCTGTCTCACAGCACTGGAGTCATGAGTTCAATTCCTGACCACAACCTTATCTGTGTGGAGTTTGTATGTTCTCCCCATGTTTGCGTGGGTTTCCTCCGAGTGCTCCGGTTTCCTCCCACACTCCAAACACATACTAGTAGGTTAATTGGGTGATATAAAAAATTGACTATAGTCTGTGTGTCTGTCTGTCTGTCTGTGTGTCTATATTAGGGAATTTAGACTGTAAGCTCCAATGGGGCAGGGACTGATGTGAATGAGTTCTCTGTACAGCGCTGCGGAATTAGCTATATAAATTTTGGCGCTATATAAATAGATGATAGATAGATAAATAACTGATTGTTCCCACCTACTTGCTCAATAGGGAAAAATATGGGCAACTGCACCCCCCCTCCCCCCACCAAAAAAAACCCCCAAAAGACCCTGCAGGTATATGACCTCAGATTTGACCTCTAGGAATATGACAGAGTGTGACCATTTCATGTGGAGGGTGAATGAGTGACATATGGTAGAGAGCCTGATATACCGAGATTCGGATAAGGGAGCGCTTACGCTACAATAGGTGATATTTGAGCCATGTGGTGACACTAAGAATTCTCATGTGTGGACAATGTGCGGAGAGAAGATGGAAATGATTGAGGAGTCACAGAAATAATGTGCAGACAGTTTGTACCCACGTATTCTGTGCGCGCAGAGAATGGCCTTTATTAAAGTGCAGTTTTAAAATACAAGTGAAGATTATTTTTACTATAACCCAAAGAAAGTATAACAAAAATATATTTTTGGTGACCTGTCATGTTTGCCTAGGAAAAAAAGCAACAAGACTTCTTTTCCCTGCCGAGGAGGTAAAGCAGGGATTAGTCCTTCACTAAGGATCCACTATAGCTGGTTTGTCATCAGCACCAGCACAAGTGACACAAGTATGGTCAGGATACCTCTGTGCAGCTTCATGGCAGAATTCCTGTTCCTCCTGGTTCGGGGTCCATTGCAGAGAGAGGTATCACAACAGCTGATGCAGACTGAATTGACTTTACCCGGGGTGCAGAAAGACTGGTACCCAGCAGAGGCAATGAGACAGGCAGCAGATGAAGCACATGACTTGCGATACAATATCCCTGGAAACACAAGAAGAACAAATTACTTGCTGATCAGAGAAACGTTGATCTGTGAAATGAACTATTGATATTCTGCAAGATAGCAGCAGATCCCGTACAGCTGCTTCTTAACTATTGAGCTGACGGAACCTCTCCATGATTGTTTCATGAGCAGCATAATATGCTTTGAATGAATAAACACCAGCGCGTTCTAAGGGATGTGACTGTGAAGGTCACACTATTATCTAAT
Source organism: Mixophyes fleayi (assembly GCF_038048845.1). Taxonomy (NCBI): domain Eukaryota; kingdom Metazoa; phylum Chordata; class Amphibia; order Anura; family Limnodynastidae; genus Mixophyes; species Mixophyes fleayi. The sequence continues at coordinate 154,713,181 of NC_134408.1, forward strand.
ACTCGTGTAGATCATTTATTCACTAAAGGAAACATATCAGCATTATTTTGAAGTAGAATTATTCTTTTGTGCTGTGTTACATGCTCTATATGTATTTTAAAGCAGTGATTTACAGGACAAGATCAGTAAAACAATATAATAAAAAGATTATGAGACAGACAGATTCCTAAAATCTGGCATACAGGGGCAGTCGTGGGGTGAGGATGACCCACTTATTATATATAACGTTGTGTCCATGTAACAGACTGTCATTTGGATACAACTATTGTTAGGATACATATAATATTATTGACCCTTGAATTGTAATAATGTGGGAATGGCTATAACCTCCCTGCATTGGAGCAATTCCTGCTGGATTACATTCCGCAGGTTACGTTAACAAAAGCCAAAGTGTTTAATAATCTAGGGCCTGATTCATTAAGGATCTTAACTGAAGGAACTTCTTATTTCAGTCTCCTGGACAAAACCATGTTACAATGCAAGGGGTGCAAATTAGTTTTCTGTTTTGCACATTAGTTAAATACTGGCTGTTATTTCATGTAGAACACAAATATGAACTTTAAATTTCAGTGTACAAATAAGCTATCAAATATTTGTGTCCTACATGAAAAAACAGTCAGTATTTATCTTATGTGCAAAACAGAAAACTAATTTTCACCCCTTGCATTGTAACATGGTTTTGTCCAGGAGACTTAAATAAGAAGCTTCTTAAGTTAAGTTCCTTAATGAATACCATACTTAATAATTCCCCTGATCTCTTTTTTTTTTTTACCTATTTTAGTTCTTGTCTGTATTGACTATTTCTCTGTACATTAAGGAACTTGTGTTTCATCATCATAAAAATAAATATGAATGACTTTTTTAAATTAATTTCACAAGTTATAAAAACAAGTTGTATACCTGTGTTCCCTACTGTACAGCGCTGCGGAGCACTGTGGCGCAGTACAAATCTACGATAAGAACAACAGTGAAGAGAAAGTAAGTATACGTCATCTGTGTCTGTTGAACAGAGCTGTGTTTTAGCTACAGGCTTGTTGGAGAACGAGTGCTGGGACTCCAGGCTGTCACCACCATTGTTTATTTGTAAGACACCACAAGCAGCAGCCTCGGACTGTCAGTTACACATAAAACAGAACATCCGATGTTGATGAAGGTGCAGTCGTGAGACAGATGTCATCCGACCCTGCTCATAAGAGCTTACAGTCTAGAAAGAGAAGGCAATGCTAAGATAATAGCCAGTGGGACAGGAGGAGAGATGGTACTGGGGCTGGAAGAACATGCAGAAGGGGAGTATCAGGTTGGGGATAGACTGTAGTGAAGAGGTGGCTTCTGAGTGAGTGCTTAAAAGAGTGATGGTTAGGGAAAGAGTCTGGTTAGGTAGGGTAAGGTTACATACAAAGGGAGCAGCATGGAAGAATTCTTGAAGAGAGGTGCCAGAGAGGAGGCAGATGGAAGAGGGTGAGAGTGAGTGTCGGAGTCAGTGTAGGAATTTGCAGAGTGGTGCAGCAAATGTGGAGCGTCGAAAGACGAAGATCAGTTTCACCACAAATTATAGATAGGAAAAGATGGGTAAGGAGAAGGCCAGAGAGCAGGAGGTTACAGTAATTAAAGTGGCAGGTAATGACAGAATGCATAAGGGTTTTGGTAGCATTCTGAGAAAGGCCATCTGGATGTGTGGAGTAAAGCTGAGGGCGGAGTGAAGGATTAGACCCAGACAGTGGGTGAGTCTAACTGGGTGGAGTTTGATGTTTTAAACCATGTGGGAAACTAGAGGTGCGATAGTGAAAGTAAGAGATGATAAGCTCCGTGTTGGAGATGTTGAGCTTTAGGTAGTGTTGGAACATCCAGGTGGAGTTGGCAGAGAAGCAGTTGGACTTATAGGATAGAAGATGAGAGAGGACAGGGGAGAAAGGTAGATATATGTGTTGTCTGCATAGAGGTTTCAGTGGAGGCTTAAGGCGGGTACTAGGTCGCTGACAGAAGAGTTATAAAGAGAGAAAAGCAGAAAGTCAAGAACAGAGTCTGGAGGAACCCAACAGACAGAGGGAAGTGGAGTGGAAGCATTTAGTGTGTACAATGGATAAAAAGAATGTAATTAAACAAAAGTAAATTAGCTACATGCCTATCATCCTGATTGTCATATTAAACAACAAATGGAGCAGGAAATGAAATGTTCTTCAGTGAAGTGTAAGATACATTTGTATAAACAGCTATATAGTGCCCTGTAACCCCATTGTATGCAAACAGCTTCTCATATGGAAAATCGTCCATTAAACTGCACAAACCAAGGGCCTGAGTCATTAAGGCAAAAAAGGAGTAAATGTTCTCTGGGACAAACCATGTTACAATGCAAGGGGTGCAAATTAGTTTATTATTTTGCACATAAGTTAAATACTGGCTGTTTTTTCATGTACCACACAAATACTTGCTAGCTTTATTATACACTGAAATTTAAAGTTGATCTAAGACATGTCCTGCCCCAACTAAAAATATGTCCTCACATTTTTAATTTACCTCCCCCTCCAATGCAACATGGTTTTGTCCAGGTGCAAATGTTACTCCTTTTTTATGCTTTGCTCTCCTTAATGACTCAGACCCCAAATGTATATCTACAGTTCTGCCCTGTGGTTCTTCTTGGAGTTGATTAAAATGTGAAATACCTTAATGGTTGTCACATTAGAAGTGTTTGCGTAGATACCACTAGATGCCACCTGACACTGTATCTGTGTATGGCTGCCCCTTATTCTATTACAGGTGGAATAGGAGGTAAAACTGCCTCGGTCACCAATATAAACGCTTTGCAGAGTTTCCTGTGAGACGACGCTATGGCCGCCTTTACGTCAAGTGACAAATATGCGCATTTGCTGAGCTGTATTACGGTACGTATTGCGATATCCTGCGTTCTGTCTCCTCAGGTGCTGGATGTTTCTGGACATTTCTCTTAACGTAAAATCCATCTTTGTTGCACCAACAGGACCACTTTCACACATGTAGAGCGCACTCTGCCATCTCTCTCATTATGGCAGATTGACGTATCACTATGCCAATCCCGCAGCAACCTGCATAGTTTCATGTGCTAAGATTTCCCTATCTGCGTTTCACTGTACTTAGTAATGCACATTACCTTCAGATAGTCCCAGACGTGCACGGAACGAGGGATGGGAAGCGTAAGCCGAGGACCGTTCACATGATAACGGCACAATCAGAGGTATAAGAACCAAACATATGCCTGTCAGCAGCCATAACTAGTGCTCTTCCCCAATGCAAGATTTGAGCTGCTGATGATGATGAGTTTTACAGCATAAAAATAAATAAATGAATTTAGTATCGTGACAGGCTGGTCTGGCCATACTATAATAGGGAAATCTGTTCTCCGAATTCCCCAGTGAGGTTCATTGTGATGTGGACACGCCGGACCCACAGCTCGGCCACGGGCCAATCACGGCGCCCGGCCGCGGGCCAATCAAGTCGCTACGTGATTTGCCCGCGGACGGGCTGTGGGTCCGGCGTGTCCACAGTGACTATACCCTGCATAGAGTCTGGCTGCAACTAACCAATCAAAACAAAGCTGCCCCCTGACCTGTCATTCACGTCGGAGCTCCGTGTGGGGCAGCTGTGAGTTGTCCATATGCTTTTTTCTTCCTTTTGAATTAACAGTTAGAAGAAAGAAGAGGATCCTCGTGGAATTAGGTGATTAATAAAATGGTGAATGAGGGATTGGGGAAGATTTTTTTTAATGGTATCTGTTTAACAGTATTTTTTAATGTGGCACTGCTCATACATAATATGCTTAAAGTATTGGTACTGGTTGAGGCTTTTTTGGGGGAACCCACATTGTTTGTCTCCCCGCAGCAGCGGCTAGCAGCCCAGACTATAAGCACTGGTACATAGCTCACTTCTGGGTGGGGGGGTGATTTTTTTTTTTTTAAATCCTACATTAAAAAGCCAGTCATCACCAGGGTAATAATGATGCCCTGTGTCCCTAGTGTGTGGTCACATCACGGTGCACTTTAAGCGTATCATCTGGTGCAGACATATTTTACACAATATGCTCAGTATCACATATGGTTATATAATACACACATACTTTTAACATGGCAATCATGAGAGATAATTTGGGTAACCCAGGAAGACATCCTCAATGTCAACCCATTTCTTCAGCCCAGGGTTTAACGTGCTCAGACATGATTTGGCTGAGTTGAATATCACAGTATTTGTGAAATATGGGTTAGTCCAGTCCACTTGAGATCACAGGTTTTCAGGATGTATCTCCTAATTCCATGTATCTTACCCAATGGGGTCCAGACTGAATGGCTACAACCCAATATCATGTCTTTCTGGGATTTGGACTGATGTGAATAAAAAGTGGTCCCTCAATTCACCAAGCAGACCAGCCTCAGACATGTGTCCATTAAACCTGTGGTTGTAGGAGATGAGCATTTCAGGACCTAGTTTATCCAAGGTCTGAGATGAAACTTCTCCTACCAGAAGGTATAGTTTTTGAATTTTAAATAATTACAAGAAGAAATGGAAAAAATAGGTAATTACCTAAATTAGATGTTGGCTCTGGTCATGTCTTGTTAGCCTATAAGAATAATGCATCGTCTCTCAGCATTTCTGGGTACAACAACAAAGTGCAGGGAACATGAGTCTTGTCTGGTCCTTCTCTAAAGGGGGTAAGACGGAGAAGAGGAAGGAGAGCACAGAGAGGTAGGAAGTTTAGAGCCCTAAGGGATGTAAAATGAAGTGAGTTGTTGAAGTTCCAGCTGGTGATCATACATAATATGCATTGAGTACCGGCTCAGATTGCAGAGAAGGGATCTCCCTTATTTTGGTTCCTGTACACTGACCTGTTTCCTATTTGATCAGTTTAAAGGGAAACTCCCATTTATATATATTGCTGTGGTCCCAGAATGGTTGTTTATCTAAACTTGTGCCTCTAAGCAACTTGTAATTTATAATCTTCAAAGAACATATAGGGTATAATGATGATGGAGTGACGTACTGCACCATGCCTTATTATCACAGGATGGTCAGCAAAACTGTGAACCAGTGAGTGAGCAGACGTATAACATATACTTCCAGATTATCAGGTTTGGTACAGACACATATATTATTCAGTCTTTCACAGTTCTCCAGTTCTTATGTTTAAGGTTTGAGGAAACTTATTTCAATATGTAAATAATGAATTTCACATTTCAATCTGCCTCATTTTAAAATTGCTGTTCAAATTCTGCTGTATGTTTAGATAGTGAAGAAGGGTTGTTTTTAAGGTCTGCCACGGCGCTCCGAGATTCTGTACCAACTACTCCCTAATTAGTTCTTGTAAAGTGAGAAGAAGGCCCACACTTGTGGCTGGTGCTGCTTCTAGCGCAGCATCTGTATCTATAGAGGGTTGGGATAACGGACAGGGATTATTATTATTGTTTGCTTGTCTTAATGGGTGAAATAGGAGAAGGTGCAGCTTTTTCACCTTCACTGTGTATTTCTGCAGGTTGATGTAACAAGGGGTTAACAGTAAATAATTTAGGATGTAGTAAAATGTTCCTCTTGTGGTGCATTGACCGATCTGCACTTTGATGACAAATTTTAAATACCGAGCACAGTATAGATTTTGTCCATGTAAAAGAGTGAGATAAAAAGCTCTGATAGATGCGGCCCATTAGAGTGATCCCTGAATTTGCAGGATCTGAGCAGTATATTTATCGGCATGGGGAGGAGGCCTATTTAAGGTTGGGTACACACCACAGAAAATTTCTCCTGATGCGTCATCTTTAACGATTTTACCAACGACAAAAAAAAAGTCCCGATCAGCAATTGATTCCTGTGTACACAATATACATGTTTTACAAGATTCACCTTCAGATCTGTGCTCTTCATCTGTCATAACCATCGGCTGAAATGATGGTGACTCTGTACACTCCATAGAGATCTATGGACACTGCCGGTTGTGAGTGCAGACACACTGCAGGATTGGAATGATATCAATCCATTGATGAACGAGATTTTTAGTCCGGTTTAAAAATCAAATCAAATGATACGGTGTGCTTTGGTCCGATAATAGGCTGAAAACACTGTAATGTATACCCAGCCTAAGAAGGATTACTGTGGCACCTCAGGGTGACAACACACGGAGATATTGCATAAAAAAAAAAAAAAAAAAAAAAGTTTTATTTATTTATTTATTTAATTAATTAAATAAAGCAGAATGGCATCATCATCATCATCATATTTTTTTCTTACTATTCTGTAACCATGTTAAACATTTTTTTTTTTCTATTAATTGTTGAAAGTGGAACTGGACACAGTGTCAGGGCACCGCCCACGTGTGACGCGCAAAATTGCAGAGGACTCCTCTTACCGCTGCCAGTCGCGGAGCTGAGTATCTCTGATTGATATTCATCAAATAAGTTGTTCATTTTGAAGGATAGCAGTTTTTTCTACGTTTCTTTGGGAGATTCCAGCCACTGCAGAGGAGCATCAGACCATCAGACAGGGATTCTCCCTGCTGGTCAATAAGAGAAGGTCATTCAGGTCTACACAATACAGAAAGTTTATTCTTGGCCAGTTAAATACAGTCCTCAGCAAATGAGAATTTAAATTGACCTTATCTAAGCAAAAGTTGTAGGGCAAATCACATATGGTAAAATAGACTATTTCTGAATAGTTTACGAGCTGTAATATAATTGTGGTACCCCAAAGCCCTGTTGAACAGCACAGAGGAGTGCATAAATGCTTTTAAAATGCAGGGCTACAAGGGGTTAAATTGTGCTCCTGAAAACTTGTGCCCAGGAGTGATTGACAGGAGGAGGATGAAGGCCCTGATTGGCTGGGGGAGTAACAGGAAGAGGATGTGCAGGAAGGAGGGAGAGAGCAGCATGGTAGAAGGAACAAGGGGGAGAACGTGCAGCCGAGCAGAGACAAGAGTGAGCTGCTGCCAGAACTGTGACATTGCCAGCAAAGCGGACGGAGAACAGCTGGGGACACGCAGTGGGCGCCAAAGACAGTCCCCACTAACTGCAGACCCGTCTCAAGGTAAAACCCTCGCCTGCAGTAAACTGCACACACCACAGTGTCAGAGGGAAGAGTGATGAGAGAATCTATCCAAAACTGACATTGCATTCTTGTACAAGGAAGGATTGTGAGGGCTTTTCCCCCAGATCATACCTCTACACAGGCTGCAGGGAACAATTAAGACGGTCGTTTCAGCTATATCCTGTGTGTGTGCTGATAGAGATTCATTGACTGTTGAGAGAACAGCGCCATCTTGTGGCTGAAATGAGCAACAGCCCTGCTTTCTACTATAATACTTAACCCGTGATGGAAACCTCTGCAGGACATTGGAACACTACCAAATTCCTGTGCATAGGTCATCCTAGAGTGGAAAATATGGTAACGTTACCTTGGATAATATTGGTGCACCAAATGTTTTAGATGATGTTAATGTTATGTGATTTACCTAAGAATTGATTTATTAATATTGAAGGTGTGACATTCAGTGTTAGTGGTACCGCTGCAATTCAAGTTAACTCAGCAGTAGATGCTAAAAGCGGGGCGCCTGACCCATAGGGAATAGCACGGTACCCCAAACACCTGAATAAGAAGTAGCCCTCTAGTGGGCGTGGTAGTGACCGTAAGAGTCTTGATGGGTTATTACTGACGGTTCTTGCATCATCACCAGTCAGATATTGCTAACTTGAAAGTAGTAACTGTGATTACCAGTGTGCCTTATTAGACAATGTGTATGTTATATGTTAAATGCTATTGTGCTCTATGCTGATCAGACGCATTATTTTGTCATACTATTGAGCTGAAGGGGTCAGTGGCGCGGTGTCTTACCGAAACTATCCTTACCGCATTCTCAATAAAACCAAGTTGTTTGACCAATCCTTGTCCCTTTCATTGAAGTATTTATCTCCTGACCACCGGATAGCCGAACAGAAAAGAACCTGACTCGTGTCTGAAGGACAAGGTAAGGGAAGGATTCCCATCAGTACTCGACCACCACATAATCAGCACTAGATATAAACCTAAGAGGTTTTATAGTTTGTTTGTGACAGGGACTGTACAAATAGGAACGAAGAAAGGAGTTATTCAAGGGGTTGTTCACTTGGGCTAAACATCTCCCTGTAGTTGTTGTCTCCATTAAGTATTGATTTGGCGATGAGCACACCGCTACCTTCTTTCCCGTTGTCACAAAGACGGCAACAAAGCATAGAAGTAGTCTGGTCATTCAAGCCTGGCACACAGGCTTTCCAGTGAATGCCTCACCTGGCTGAAATAATTCACACACCCCTTCCATCTATAGCTTATGGATTGTCTGAGGTCCTATAGTGCCTGTGTAACAATGAGGGACCTTCCTTTAATCACTACTACCAATTTATTGCTATATTTCTGCTACACTATACCTCCTCTGGCAGCACTAGATACGCCCATGGGTGGAGCTCGACACACCCATTGGGCGGAGCAAAACACGGTTTCTCAGCTTGGCAAGTATGATAGTAATCCATAGTACTCAGCAATACTCCATAGTACTCCATAGTGCTCAGTGGTACTCCATAGTGCTCAGCAGTACTCCATAGTATTCAGCAGTACTCCATAGTACTCCATAGTACTCAGCAGCACTCCGTAGTACTCCATAGTACTCAGCAGCACTCCGTAGTACTCCATAGTACTCAGCAGTACTCCATAGTACTCAGCAGTACTCCATAGTACTCCATAGTACTCAATAGTACTCAGCAGTACTCCATAGTATTCATCAGTACTCCATAGTACTCCATAGTATTCAACAGTACTCCATAGTACTCCATAGTACTCAGCAGCACTCCGTAGTACTCCATAGTACTCAGCAGTACTCCATAGTACTCCATAGTACTCAGCAGTACTCCATAGTACTCCATAGTACTCAATAGTACTCCATAGTACTCAGCAGTACTCCATAGTATTCAGCAGTACTCCATAGTATTCATCAGTACTCCATAGTACTCAGCAGTACTCCATAGCACTCAGCAGTACTCCATAGTACTCCATAGTATTCAGCAGTACTCCATAGTACTCAGCAGTACTCCATAGTATTCAGCACTACTCCATAGTACTCCATAGTACTCAGCAGCACTCCGTAGTACTCCATAGTACTCAGCAGTACTCCATAGTACTCAGCAGTACTCCATAGTACTCAGCAGTATTCATAGTACTCCATAGTACTCAGCAGTACTCCATAGTACTCCATAGCATTCAGCAGTACTCCATAGTACTCCATAGTACTCAGCAGCACTCCATAGTACTCCATAGTACTCAGCAGTACTCCGTAGTACTCCATAGCACTCAGCAGTACTCCATAGTACTCCATAGCACTCAGCAGTACTCCATAGTACTCCATAGTATTCAGCAGTACTCCATAGTACTCAGCAGTACTCCATAGTATTCAGCACTACTCCATAGTACTCCATAGTACTCAGCAGCACTCCGTAGTACTCCATAGTACTCAGCAGTACTCCATAGTACTCAGCAGTATTCATAGTACTCCATAGTACTCAGCAGTACTCCATAGTACTCCATAGCATTCAGCAGTACTCCATAGTACTCCATAGTACTCAGCAGCACTCCATAGTACTCCATAGTATTCAGCAGTACTCCGTAGTACTCCATAGCACTCAGCAGTACTCCATAGTACTCCATAGTATTCAGCAGTACTCCATAGTACTCAGCAGTACTCCATAATATTCAGCACTACTCCATAGTACTCAGCAGCACTCCGTAGTACTCCATAGTACTCAGCAGTACTCCATAGTACTCAGCAGTACTCCATAGTACGCCATAGTACTCAGCAGTACTCCATAGTACTCCATAGCATTCAGCAGTACTCCATAGTACTCCATAGTACTCAGCAGTACTCCGTAGTACTCCATAGCACTCAGCAGTACTCCATAGTACTCCATAGTATTCAGCAGTACTCCATAGTACTCCATAGTACTCAGCAGCACTCCGTAGTACTCCATAGTACTCAGCAGTACTCCATAGCACTCAGCAGTACTCCATAGTACTCCATAGCACTCAGCAGTACTCCATAGTACTCCATAGCACTCAGCAGTACTCCATAGTACTCCATAGTACTCAGCAGCACTCCATAGTACTCCATAGCACTCAGCAGTACTCCATAGTACTCAGCAGCACTCCATAGTACTCCATAGTACTCAGCAGTACTCCGTAGTACTCAATAGTACTCAGCAGTACTCCATAGTACTCCATAGCACTCAGCAGTACTCCATAGTATTAGTTACTTATTAAAACAAATATGAGTGGATCACTTTCTTACAGTTTGCTCTAGTTGCTATCTAGCGCTGACGCTGCAGACAATATTGCTTTGAGAATGTTAGTTAGCCTTCACCAGTTCACATCAATTAATCAATATCCTCTTACTTTTTAAAATAATAATTTGCTGGGACCTGTAGTGCACAAAGAAAATGTAAATAAAACACATACACAATTGTAAAAACTATTTTTATTGAAATAAAAACACCCCAAAACATCCCTTATTAACCCTATTTATTACTCACCTACATCCAGGGGTCTCCACAGATCCAAACGATCCTTGTTTGGCAAAAAAGAAAAACCCAAACTAGCTCTAAAGAGCCCCTGGCGCAGGTGAGCTCCTAGCCGCACTAGACCTATTTATACTAGGGATGAGCGGGCTCGGATTCTCGCAATCCGAACACCCACGAACAGTGCGGATCCGAGCCCGATCCGAGCACTGTTCGGGTATTCCCGCAGATCGCAAAACTGAAAACGAGGCTTAACGTCAGGATCCCGCCGTCGGATCTCGCGAGATCCGGATTCTTTATATTCCCCGCTTGCCGCCGCCATCTTCACTCGGGAATTGATCAGGGAAGAGGGAGGGTGTGTTAGGTGTCTTCTGTCCTGCTCTTTCTCGTGGTGCTGTCCTGTGCTGTGTCCTGCTGAGTCCAGTGGTGCTGTGTCCTGTGCTGTGTCCTGCTGAGTTCAGTGGTGCTGTGTCCTGTGCTCTGTCCTGCTGAGTCCAGTGGTGCTGTGTCCTGTGCTCTGTCCTGCTAAATCCAGTGGTACTGCAATATAACTACGTTCACTGTTCCTGCAGTATATAAGTCCATTGGTACTGCAATATAACTACGTTCACTGTTCCTGCAGTATATAAGTCCATCGGTACTGCAATATAACTACGTTCACTGTTCCTGCAGTATATAAGTCCATCGGTACTGCAATATAACTACGTTCACTGTTCCTGCAGTATATAAGTCCATCGGTACTGCAATATAACTACGTTCACTGTTCCTGCAGTATATAAGTCCATTGGTACTGCTGTATAACTCCAGTCCAGTGGTACTGTCCTGTGCCGCATATAATTTTTAAAGGCTTTGACGAGTGTGTGTGGTTTAGGGGTACGCTCTCTTGTGCTGCATATAATGGAGAACCAAAATTTGGAGGATAAAGTAGGGAAAGATCAAGAACCACTTCCTCCTAATGCTGAAGCTGCTGCCACTAGTCATGACATAGATGATGAAATGCCATCAACGTCGTCTGCCAAGGCTGATGCCCAATTTCATAGTAGAGGGCATGTAAAATCCAAAAAGCCAAAGGTCACTAAAATTATCAAAAAAAAGAAATTGAAATCATCTGAGGAGAAACGTAAACTTGCCAATATGCCATTTACGACACGGAGTGGCATGGAACGGCTTAGGCCCTGGCCCGTGTTCATGACTAGTGGTTCAGCTTCACCCAAGGATCTAAGCCCTCCTCCTCCCCACCCCTCTAAAAAATTTAAGAGACTTAAGCTGTCATCAACAACACAGCAAACAACTCTGCCTTCTAGAGAGATGTCATCACAAATCCCCAAGGCGAGTCCAAGGGTGTTGGTGGTTGCGAAGCCTGACCTTCCCATCACTGTACGGGAAGAGGTGGCTCCTTCCACCATTTGCAGCACGCCCTCTGCATATGCTGGAAGGATCACCCACAGTGCAGTTACAGATTTGGATAATGAAGGTGTCAATGTTGTACACAGGGAGGAGGATATTGATGTAGCTGGCGCTGAGGAGGAACTTGACGAGGAGGATGCTGATGTGGTAATCTTAAATGAGGCACCAGGGGGGGAAACAGTTGTTGTCCATGGGATGAAAAAGCCCATCGTCATGCCTGGGCAGAAGACCAAAAAATCCACCTCTTCGGTCTGGAATTATTTCTATCCCAATCCGGACAACAATTGTATTGCCATATGTAGTTTATGTAAAGCTGCAATAAGCAGGGGTAAGGATCTTGGCCACCTAGGGACATCCTCCCTTCTACGTCACCTGAAGACCCTTCATAATTCAGTGTTTAGTTCAGGAACTGTGGCTAGGACCGTCAGCAGTCCAGGGACACCTAAATCCCTTGGTCCTGTTGTATCCACACCAGCAACACCCTCCTCGTCAATTTCCTCCACAATCTCGATCAGAGATAGTCCTGCAGGCCATGTCACCTGCAGGCCATTCCGGGATTCTTCCGGAGGATCCTGCAGCGGTACGCCTACTACTGCCGCTGCTGCTGTTGCTTGCTGGGAGCCGGTCATCTTCCCAGAGGGGAAGTCGTAAGACCGCTACGTCTTTCACTAAACAATTGACTGTACAACAGTCGTTTGCCATGAGCATGAAGTACGACAGCAGTCATCCTATAGCAAAGCGGATAACTGCATCCTTGACAGCAATGTTGGTGTTAGACGTGCGTCCGGTGACCGCCATCAGTGGAGTGGGATTTAGACGGTTGATGGAGGTATTGTGTCCCCGGTACCAAATCCCGTCTAGATTCCACTTCACTAGGCAGGCGATACCCGGGATGTACAGAGAAGTACGAAAAAATGTCCTCAGTGCTCTGAAAAATGCGGTTGTACCCACTGTCCACTTAACCACGGACATGTGGACAAGTGGTTTAGGGCAAACTAAGGACTATATGACTGTGACAGCCCACTGGGTAGATGCATCGCCTTCCGCAGCAACAGCAGCAGCTGCATCAGTAGCAGCATCTCCGAAACGCCTGCTCGTTCCAAGGCAGGCAACGTTGTGTATCACCGGTTTTAATAAGAGGCACAACGCTGACAACCTCTTAGAGAAACTGAGGGAAATCATTTTGCAGTGGCTTACCCCACTTACACTCTCCTGGGGATTTGTGGTGTCGGACAACGCCAGTAACATTGTGCGGGCATTACATATGGGCAATTTCCAGCACGTGCCATGTTTTGCCCACACAATAAATTTGGTGGTGCAGCATTACCTGAAAAGTGACAGGGGTGTGCAGGATATGCTTGCGGTGGCCCGCAAAATTGCTGGACACTTTCGGCATTCTGCCACTGCCTACCGCAGACTCGAGCAACATCAGATAAGCCTGAACCTGCCCTGCCATCACCTCAAACAAGAGGTTGTGACACGCTGGAACTCCACCCTCTATATGCTGCAGAGGATGGAGGAGCAGCAAAAGGCCATTCAAGCCTACACATCCACCTACGGCAAAGGAGTGGGGATGCGCCTGAGTCAAGCGCAGTGGAGACCGATTTCCGTGTTGTGCAAGGTTCTCCAGCTGTTTGAACTTGCCACACGAGAAGTCAGTTCCGACACTGCCAGCTTGAGTCAGGTGATTCCCCTGATCAGGCTGTTGCAGAAGCAGCTGGAGAAAGTGAGGGAGAAGCTGGTAAACCATTGCGATTCCACAAAGCATGTAGCTCTTGTGGATGAAGCCCTTCGTACGCTTTGCCAGGATCCGAGGGTGGTCACTCTTTTAAAGTCAGAGGAATATATTCTGGCCACCGTGCTGGATCCTCGGTTTAAAGCGTATGTTGTGTCTCTGTTTCCGGCGGACACAAGTCTACAGCGGTGCAAAGACCTGCTGGTCAGGAGATTGTCATCCGAAGAGGACCGTGACATGGCAACAGCTCCTCCTTCATTTTCTTCCACACCTGTGGCTGCGAGGAAACAGCTGAGATTTCATAAACGACCCGCTGGCGGGGATGCAGAGAACATCTGGTCCGGACTGAAGGACCTGCCAACCATTGCTGACATGTCTATTGCATTGGATGCTGTCACCATTGAAAAAATGGTGGAGGATTACTTTGCTGACACCATCCAAGTAGACATGTCAGACAGTCCTTACTTTTACTGGCAGGAAAAAAAGGCAGTTTGGAAGCTCCTGTACAAACTGGCTCTATTTTAGCTGAGTTGTCCCCCCTCCAGTGTGTACTTCGAAAGAGTGGTCAGTGAGCGGCAAAGGAGGTTGCTTCCGCAAAATGTTGAGAAGATGATGTTCATAAAAATGAATTCTCAATTCTTCAATGAAAACCAGCAATGGCCTCCAGAGACTACAGAGGGACCGGTGATTGTGGAGTCCAGCGGAGACGAATTGATAATATGTGAGGATGAGGAAGTACACACTGAAGGGGGCGAGGAATCAGAGGATGAGGACGACATCTTGCCTCAGTAGAGCCAGTTTACTTTGTACAGGGAGAGATGAATAGCTTTTATTGTGTGGGGGCCCAAACAAACCAATCATTTCAGCCACAGTAGTTTGGTAGGCCCTGTTGCTGAAATGATTGGTTTGTTAAAGTGTGCATGTCCTTTTTCCGCAACATAAGGGTGGGTGGGAGGGCCCAAGGACAATTCCATCTTGCACCTCTTTTTTTTTCTTTGGCAGCTGGTTTTGTGGGAGACCAAACGAACCAATCATTTCAGCCACAGTTTTGTAGGACCTGTCGCTGAAATGATTGGTTTGTTAAGTGCGCATGTCCTATTTCACCAACATAAGGGCCCAAGGACAATTCCATCTTGCACCTCTTTTTTTGGCATTATGTGCTCTTTGGGGCCTGGTTTTTCAAACTGCCATCCTGTCTGCCACTGCAGTGCCACTCCTAGATGGGCCACGTGTTTGTGCCGCCGACTTGTGTCGCTTAGCTTAGACATCCAGCTACCTCGGTGCAACCTTTTGGCCTAAAAACAATATTGTGAGGTGTGAGGTGTTCAGAATAGACTGGAAATGAGTGAAAATGAATGTTATTGAGGTTAATAATAGCGTAGGAGTGAAAACAAACAAAAAAACAGGATTTTAGTAGTTTTTATGCTTTTTAAAAAAAAAATCAGAACACAAAACCTTGAGGGGGGTTTTTTGGCAAAACCCATTAGAACCCAAAACCTTAAGGTAATCAGAACCCAAAACCCAAAACACCAAAAGCGGTCGGTGCACATCCCTAATTTATACCGTGGGGATTTCACACGTTGTCCCCACGATTTTAGCACTAGGGTTGGTTAAGCTGTTTGGGTGGTAGGGGCACGCTTTATTTGTTTTATACTTCTGTTTGTTTTTTTATTGTTTTGTTTTTTACTCTATTGCTGGCTGGTTGTTACCGGTTTAAATCTAATCCTTTATGTCTACATTGTGACTGTAGACTTTATGACCTGTCGACCTAATGACCATGTTCTGACTGTCAACTTTATAGTGTCAACATTCTGAATTTGAACATGTTCATTGTTGACATTTTGGCCCTGAGTCATTAAGAAGCATAACAAACGAGTAACTTTGCACCTGGGCAAAACCATGTTGCATTGGAGGGGGAGGTAAATTTAAAATGTGCGGACAGATTTATAGTTGGGATAGGGCATGCCTTAGATCAACTTTAAGTGTCAGTGTATAAATAAAGCTATCGAGTGCAAAGAGTGCAAAATAATAAACTAATTTGAACCCTTTGCATTGTAAAATGGCTTGTCCAGGATCAAACTTACTCTTTTTTTTTTGCTTTGCTTAGTGACTCGGGCCCTTTGAGTACACCCCCTCTCATTCTATGTGAATTAATTTTCTATTCCAAAACTACAATTGAAGTCACCCAGTCTGATTGGTCTGTGGTGGTCATTATTACATTCAATTTCCATATGAATTATTTGTATAAGTGTCACAGGCTCCTCTTATGGGTGTTTAACTGTGTGTGTCTCAGGTTGTAATTTGCAGCACACATCTGGCAAATAGCTCAAACCTCTGAAAACATCTTCACCACTGATGGGCAACTTAATACACTTCAGGGGCTACGTGGTGACCCTCTAACCTTCAAAAGTTACAAATTACCTTTAATATCAATAAGGTAAAACAACACATATAATCAATGAAAGATATTGACAGATATTAAAGTTAATACGGTAAAATCTAGCTGGATTTCAGCTCGCGCTCCGAAATCCAGCGAGTAAATTACTGTATTAACTGTTTTTCCGTGCACGATTACCGTAATAACGGTAATCGTGCGCGGACTGCGGGATTTTCGGCGATCCCGCCGCCAATTGAATATGCCCCTAAAAGTGTTTCAAGTTATAACAGAAATCTGACAATAAAGCCGCGGGTGAGGTCCCGGAGAGCCGCTGGCTTCCAGTAACACTTTAAGACCTTGATCTGCTGGGGCCGATGTCTCTATAACACAGAACGTCAGTGTCTCTATCTGTTGTTTCATGTGCAGTTCAATATGCAGCTGGATATTACTCCCAGATTCTCGCCTCCATATCCTAATAGATTGTTTTGTTGTCAATTTGTTTTATGCTTTTCTGTAAAACATGTTTATAATTCTGCACGGATACAATTTACTTGTGTGCCTGTGTCAAGCTTCACATTTAATGGTATTTGCTTTTGATGTTAGCACAGGACATTCTCCTTCCTTGTTGTCGCTCTGTGTTTCTCTCATCCATATGTACCATGTGCTTTGTTTTGTCCGTACATCCCAGCAATGTTCCTGTGTACATCATTCACGACGCTTGTTGTTGTGACAATCATTGTAATGTCTGTGTCCACAATCTCTGTAATGTGTCCTTCTTTCCCCTCTGCGTTGTCTGCATGGATTTCTTAAGCTGCACCCTCCAGCATTTGGCTTTTAACGCTTCAAAGACTCTGGCAAATTAGAATGCCTTCTCTGGGCCAAGGGATTCTTGCATGAATGGTTTTTCCTGCAACTTCTTGTGTTTAGTTGCTTTGTGATCTCTAATCATAGTGCCTACATCTAGGTCCTGAGCAATCAACTTCACCTATTGACTCATCTGACTTTTAATGTTTTTCATAAAACAATTTGCGCTGTATCAGAATTTTTTTTTGCAGGGACTGCAATGAGTTTCATATTTATCTATTAATTTATCTATTGTTTGTGCCTTCTGCAGACAGCTCTCCGCTAGCACGCCATGACCTGTTTATATCAGTCTTTTTCCACCTAAGCATATAAAGATTCATGAGGCATTGTGACTCTCAGTTCATTTGTCTGCATCAGGATCCACAGTTATTCTGTGTTGTTTCCTAGGTCCCATTGAGCAATGTGTTTACTATTTGCAGCTATGTTGTCTTGTAAGACTATCTGGGAAAATCCCACTGGTGGTACCATAATATATGTCAAGTATCTTCCACTGCTGTTAGATAATCCTGTCAATCATCTGGTGGGTGTATCTTTACAGAAACTAACTAGAACCTTGTGTGCTTC